>NW_020450772.1:0-1768 GCF_003343035.1 Apteryx rowi
GGCCCGCCCGGCGGCTCCGGCCCGTCCGGGGGCTCGGGCTTCCCCCGCGCCGTGGCCATCCGCTCGCGGCGTCCCTCCCCGTGTCTCTAGGGCGTCGCCACTGCCGGCCGGCGGCCTCGGGACCGGCGTAATATTGGCCCTAGACGGAGGGCTCGGACACGGGAGGGGGGCGGCCCGGCCCGGCCCGGGCGCCGCCGGACGGAGCCCCCGGGGATGCGTTGCAGTAACGATCCTGGGAAGCTCCCACCAAAACAACCGCTCGGGCTGCCCTAATCCAATGAGTTTGTTTTAGTCCTTGAGCTGTATTGAAAACATTAGCTCTGCTTCTTGTGGTTGTTTACAGTCTGTTGGTCGCAACATCACAGCCGCCCTTCTGGAAGAGTCTTACGGAATGCAGTCAAAGGAAAACCGACACAGAAGTGACTCGAAAAGCACGATGGCAAATGATTAATCAGATCAGAGACAGGAAGGCGGAGGTAATCAATGGGTTTTCACTCACAGTTTACTTGGGCGAACATCTTTTTCCTTTTTCTTTCTTAAAGTTTAGAAACCATATGGGGCGTTATTAGCCAAACCAGCAGCTGCAGGGCTTGGTGGGCTGGTGGCAGTCCGTCCAAATTCAGCTGCGGGCTGCCTGAAGGGGGACCGGGCTTTCGGCGAAGCCCCGCGGCGGTGCGGGGGGCGCCGGGGCGGGGCGCGGGGCCGAGCACGCAGCGCCGAGCACGCACGCAGCGCACGGCGGCGGAGAGCCCCGCTCGCCTTCCAGTTGCGCAGCCTGGGGCAAGCGCCAGCCCCCCCGCTCAGGGAATCTGGTCTTGTGGCATCTTGAAGGGGAGCACGGGATCTCCCCGCCGCGCTTCTGGGAGCGAAAGGCCGCTCCGACCTCCGGGAGCCCCGGATTTGTGTCCCCGAGGGGGCCCGCGGGCAGGTGCAGCCCGCAGCCCGCAGCCCGCGTGGGCACGGCGCCTGCCCCGAGCCTGCCCGAGTGGGCAGCCTCCTGCGGACAGCGGGGACTTTGAATCGCGTCGGTGTCAATGCTGCCGTTTCGCTGACAAATTAATTTATCGTCTACCTTCGTTTAATTTCGTTGTGCGCCTGTATGTATATATATTAAAAAAAAAATCCACACACAGAATACGAGTAATACATTCAGGGCAATTACAAAGCAATGAAATGGAATATTGTATTCTCCTCCACACTATTTTCGATTAAATCAGAGAGTACGGTGTTAATGCTGTAATGCAAGTGAAGTAGCAGGAACTGCACCAACTTTTGTTCTGGCCCTTTGGAGAGCATTTCGCTAGCAAATGATGCTAATTCGTTGGCACGTGTCGGGTGGGGGTGTGAAAAAAAATCGAAGCAATCGTAAAATGTGTCTGGAAGACCGTGGAGTAGCGGTCCGTAATTGCTAAGCTCGCAGGAGAGTTTTCCGTTTGTCGGGAAAGCGACGCTGTCAAAGACGCTGTAAAATCGCACTGCCAGTTCTGCCAGTTAGAAAAGTTAGTGAAATGTTGTTTAAGGTACGACGCCTGTTTCCCCGTTTTTCCCAACGATAAGTGTGATTTTCAGCCCCATTTTGTTATTATCGTTGTGCTCTGTGAAAACCCAAACAGTCAATAAAGGACAGTGGGAAGCCGAACACAACGCGCGGTGCAATGTCCTGAATTATCAGAAGGGGAGAGAAAACAAGAGGGAGTAACTGGGTGGCTGTCCTTCCCAGGCGGTGCTCCTGGCGGGAGGCCGCGGGACGCCCTGCGCCGCTCGCTCT
>NW_020450772.1:3203-45090 GCF_003343035.1 Apteryx rowi
CGCTGCCGGCGCCGCGCTGCCCCCTGGCGTCGGGCCGGTGCCTGGCGGCGGCTGGACCTCGCCGCTGCTCCTTCGCCGTGGCTCTCGCCGCTGGGCTCGTCCTGCGTGTGATGCGCAGGACCTCGGGCCCGGCGCTGCATCTGGCCAGCACACTTTTGCCATTGCTCCGTATTAGTAATCACCACGCGCTCTTTTAAGAAAAATGTCCTTTGCGTCATGAGCCACTCGGAATCCCTGTGTGTGGGCACGCAGCAAAGACGAGCGAAGCAGTGCGCGGGGCAGCGCTTGCTACGAGAGTTACAAGGGGTCAGGTAGTCTCCATAGACAAATTGTCTTGCAGCACGTGCAGGATACAATGCATGTTTTCTAAAAATCTTGCTTTCGTAACTGAGTCATTGCAACCACAGCAGGTCCTGTTCAGATTTTTAAAAACAGCTTTGTGAACATGGTGAAGTTTTTAGTGATCAACCTTCATTTTATATTTCTTGGATCCAAAAAATCATGTGGTCCACTGATCATGAGCAAATTAGCATTTGGGGTTGCAAAATGCCACGAGATGAGAAAGAAAGAAAACAAGATATGGTTAAGGATATATTCCTTTCCATACAGTACTGGCATTCGTTAATGTACAGATACAAAATAGCTGCTAGTTTATAGCAGCAGTTTGTAATTCGTGCAACAAAGTCACTAGATGCTGTAGTCCTAGAAGGTGCTCATAGTTTGTCAGGTCCTACACGAATTCTAACATTCCTCATGCATGATTAGCTATTGCCATTTACTTAAAAAAGAGCTGAATATATATATGCAGAAGTAAGAAGGAAGTCCTGTTTTATTTGTGCTGACATCAGTTCCCTTGCTGAGGCCTGGTACTGGGCCTTCCCTGTTTCAGTTCTGCGTCGGACGGGGCAGAGGCTCCTTGTCGCTGGCGGCGTGACTCCAGGGACTGCCTGGAGGGTCACAGCGGGAACGGGAGGGAGCAGTCTGGGGAAGAGCTACGGGACCCATTTCTTTGTAGATGCGGTGTCTTAAACATTGCACTTAGATGGCAGAGAAGGATTGCAAATATGACTCCAGTCTTCACGCTTCAGCCGGGGGGTGAGCTGTGCTACGCTGCCTCCACTGTCAACATGGAAACATGGACCACAACGGCACCAGAGGCCCCTGAGTCTTCAGGTGCTCGGCCTCGGTGCTGAGCACGATTTGGGCTTTGCTGTAACAACACAGAAAAGTTCTGTAACGTTTTCAGACTATTGCCCACATTAAAGGAAAGGGAGCCTTGCTCATGAAGAACTTGCTAGCACTGCAATTTCCCTGGTGTAAATCAGCACAGGTATAACAAAGTTAGTGCAGCTTTGTTATATTAGGTGTGGATTTCTCCTTCTGTTGGACTATTTGCTTAATAGTACTTCTTTTTTCTTTATACTATGCTTCAGGTCACTGTGGTGCAGAATGGAACAACTGTCATGATTTAACTTTTGTGCTTTTCCCAGACAGTTGAATGAAATGGATCGTTTTCTGGTAGTCACTTGCTATTTTCTGGCTAGCAGTCGAAAGAAGGCCAATCTACTTGAAACCCGGATGGGGGAGAAAGAGAGTGGGAAAGATATAAAGCCATAAGCATGCCTGTATCCTCAAACTGCTGGGAGGGGAGAGTCTGCGGACTCTGCACCAGTGGATTAGACACAAAGTGAGAAATATTTTTGTGTATCACTTATATTATAGTCAAAATGTGAAATGAGCTCCATGTGGCAGCAGCCAAAGGAAAGAAAAAGGGAAAGAATAAAAGAAGTACTCTCCAAAAGTTTCAATTATCCCTTGAAGCTATATTACAACATCTACTACCCTAATTGAATCAGTGTGAGAACTTTTCCCCTCCGCTTAAATCTCTGCTAGTCTCTGTCCACTTTTCCCTGGAGATGCACTCATTTAATACAGAGATGTGCAGGGGACGCCCACACCTTGGGTAGGTTTTTAACATTTGGTTTAATGCTTTAACTCCTGAAAAGGAAATGTCAATTCTTACACTCGTTTTCCAGAATCCATTACGATTTCTCCCTCTTCTCTACGCTTCTTCATAGACTTAGCACCAGGGTATGACACAGGAGAGTTTTGTCTGAGTAATGACGACTAGATCTGCACTGAGAAGACAATAGAATAATTGATAATTTCCAGTGAATTTGTTGGGGTGAATCAGTGAACCTTAGAAATACTGGAGATGTCTGTAAAGAGCCATTTAGAAGGTTGATGGTGACTGAGAAGAAGGAATGGATCTTGATGATGCTCAACCTCTAGCACCATGTTAATCTTGGTAGGTAGTTGACCTGGGAGGACTTTGTCTTCACCTGTGAAAGGAAGTCAAGGGATGCTCACTGTCCACTGTGGGCCTTAATTAAACCATACAGAGCGTTTTTAGAAGCATGGAGAAAGGATGGGGAAAATCTCTGTGCCTTTCAAAGTATCAGTGCTAGTGCATAACACAGAACTCATTGACAGCTCAGAAAGCAAAAGCAACTGATACCCAAACACGTCTGTTCTGTAAGTATTCACATGTGCAAAATAATACGTGATCCACAAAAACATATGGCTCTTGTATCAAATACATGGAATCAAGTTGAATTATAAAGACTTGAAAAGGTCCTCAGTTTAAATGCACACGTCTCTCTGAAACGTCCAGCTAAGTTTAGTGGAACAATTAAAAACAGATAGATTGTCAGGATGCATAGACCAAGGTTAGAGTTAATTCAGTATGAAAGAAATGAGTGACTGGGAATGAGGGAGAAGAGGATAAACAGTGGGAGAGAACCAAGAATGAGTGGAGAGAAGAAATGCTAATAAAAGAGGTTAGGAAGAGCCAGAAACAGAGCAGGGAGAAGGAAAGGAGTAAAAAAGGAGAGAGAAAGAAATGAAGAAAGGATAAGAGGTAGGAAAGAGAAGGGGAGTAGCAGGAAAAATTATGACATTTTGTTGTGTGATCTGGCAGCTTTCACCTTAGGAGCACAAAGGGCTGGAGCAGACCAAGGGGCTCCTACTTACCCGTTAGCAGTATGTGGCAGGGTCTTCCTTTAATGGTTATATATTTATATACATATGGTTCTGTAAATAAAATTCCGTATTAATTGCAGTCAGTCTCTGAGCATCTTGCACTGCCCCCTGGACTCACAGTTTTCCCCACCGCTGCAGCGTGTCAGGCAGCCGCAGGTCCCGTCCGATTTGTGGTAGTGTGACCCAGGGCTTTGTGGCTCGGTTTGCTGCTCGCGTCTGTCCTGCTTGCTCAGGCCGGGCAGTTGTGCCGGTGCCTCCCTGCTCTGTGGCGGCTCTGAGACGACAACCTGAGACAGCCTCAGGGCTCTCTGCTGTGGCACCACTGCTGCTTTTAGTTGCTCTTTCCCTGTGTTGATAGTCATGGCAACATTTTCATTAGACACTGGCTGATCCGATCATGTCAAATGTTTTCTTGTTGAATTAGTTGTTATTTTTATTGTTTTTGCATTGTCCTGCTGGTAGCACTGGCATCAATTTTCAATTTTTTGTTGATTAAAAAGGCACTGAGTGGTAATTTAATCTAAGGTAATGCTTTGATATTGTAATAGTGCTAACTGTGCGTCAGAATCTAACTCTGCCTCCTTTCAAACAGATCCATCGTTAGTTCAGCACTCTCTTCCCCCTTTGTATTGGGGACTACTGTGACCATCAGCTACCTGTCTTTGACTAAGATTATTTATACTCATGCCCAGAAAACTGTGGTCTGTTACTGTGCCAGAAACAACACGCTCGGCTAGCAAAAATGGATTTGACATGATCGTCCATTTGGCTTTAGGAAGGCTGCCTCAGGGAAATGGGAGCCGTAGATCAGGTTTCTGGCTTGGGAAGGTTGCTGTGGCATACATTTCTCTGGGGAGCCGGGCAACCCAGGGATTGCTGTTCACGGCTGGAGTAGGCCTGCTGCCAAACCTTCCTGCATCTACCTGTCCATCATGCTGGGCTGACTCTTCTGTTAAACCCAAATGTACCTTTGCTGGATTTTCTTAGCTGTATCCCAAGGTTCATTTCAAAGTTGCCCAAGGTCCTTGACTGTGTTCTTCTCTTGTTGCAGGTCAAACCACTCTGCCTGTTGACCTCAGTGTCCTCTCAATTTGGTTGTATTTTTAGTGAAATACCTCCACTGCAATAGCAGTCTGAGGAAACAGTATCTCCCAGATATGTACCCAGACAGGAGCCGTGTTTGTCTAAGGCTGTTTGCCAGAATGCTGCTGACACAAGCACAGAAAAATATTTGGCATCAGTCATCTCTCCACAACCAGTATGCTGTGGATAGTGGAAAATTTCCTCATCTTACACATTGGTTTATTTGTTGTTAGGTGCCTACATGGCTGAGTGTACCCATGCAGCCAGTTCCTGGGCTTGCACTGTTTCCCAGTTTTCCGAGAGCCATTCCAGCTCCTTTTTTGTCCTTGCCTTAGAGGTCCTCCCCGGGTTGTGATCAGACTCCTTCAGTTTTCTCCAATACACTGTGGAGAGCTTCCCTCTTCTCCAAAGAGCATCCTCAGATCCTCCCATGATTGCCTGGGTTCCTTGTCCCTCCAGGGAGGGCACCTTTTTGATGGTACGGATGGACTCATCTGTTTGTAGCTCAGTGAGGAAAACTTTGTTTGCTGGTACTGCTAGAAATGAATCTCTGCAATTCGCTAGTGACCTGTATGTTTAGTTCATTCTCCCTGCTGCAGCTGGCATTGTCCAAATCACTTTTACTAAGATTTTCTGTTTTCAGTGTGATTCACAGGTCCATACACCTTTGTTAAATGTTTCATGGTGAATTTGTATTTTTCTGGAAAAAAAAATGGCTTCCAGAGTTGTCCGGACCATTTCCGAATGTCTTTTCTGCTGCTTTGGATAAAAGTCTGAGTGAAATTTTGCCATTTCCCCTCAACCTCTGATTCATTTCGCATAATTTTTGACTAGTTCTGTTATGCTGTAAGACAAGAAACAGAAATCTGGATGTTTAACATTTAACAATGTCTTATTGTCTCGTTGCTCTTGGAAAAGGGAATGGAAGAGGAAAAGCCTCCCATACAGCTGTAAACAAAGTAGAAGGAAGTGAGTTCACTATCCACGGGAAAGCACAGCGCTCCCATGGAGGAGATTTTTATTTCAGTTGTGGGGAAATGCACCACTGCTTTATTACTGAGCAGTTCTTTTCACCAGGCTGCAAAGCCTAAAGTTGTGTCAGGAAACTCCAGATGTGCCCTTAGCGTCCTCTGTGCATCTTTGGAGTGTTTCTGATGAAGATGGTGATGAAGATGACCCATAGTCTGCAAAGAGGGAAGTCAATGGCAAAGTTTATATTGAGTTCAGTGTTGCACACTTGGACCTGCTAGGAAGAAAGCAATATCATATCCTTCCTTTTCCAGAGAGGTCCAGCGCCAGAATCCTACCTCTTCTAGTCCATGGTTCCCCCCTCCGCTGCTTCCAAACCTTGGCCTCTTCAGAGTCCCCTTCCCTCCCTCATCCATATCTTGGGTATTCCTTTACCTTGTCCTCGTTGCTGCCCTGCCCCTGGGCATTTAACAATCTGGGACCCCATAGGTCAAGGGCTAGGCACCCTCAAGTCACTGGAGGTCAGAGCTGTGATCACAAAATATAGGGAAAAAAATATAACTTAAAACTCCTGAGGAGGTTAAGGGGATGGTGTAAAAGAAAAAAAAAAGTTTTAATGAAAGAAGAGGAAAAAAAGAGACTGATCCAAGCAAACCAACCAGATAAAATCTGCTTCTAGAGTCTGAGCCTGAACCAAAACATCATTGGAGAATGGGAGATGAAATGGTTAAAAAACAAAAAAAGCCAACAAAGTTGGTGACCTAGAGAATAGCAAATAAATGGCAAACAGCTAAATAAAGTGCAAAATTATGGTCACTATTGCCTAATGCAGAAAGGGAATTGCTATACTCAGTTTTAGAGCCTCAAGTGAATAACAAAAGTGTGTGTAGCATCATCACGGAGGGGCTTTCTTAGGGATATTTGTGATATCTATCTCTTTGCATGAACAGAGAAAAGGTTGGTAGTAGATTTAATGCCCTGGGTTTGATAAAGCACAAGCAGAACTGAGAGTGCTACTTTTATTCCCTTCCTCCAGAAGATGGCAAAAGTTAGCTGGACTTCACATGGACAGAGGGAGAAACGTGCTTCAGAACTGTTCGTGCTATACTCCATTTTCAGATCACCGCTTGTCTGATGCTACAGATGCAAGTATTGACCCCAAACCCGCTGAAACAATTGGTTGTTTGGAGCAATTAGTTAAAGCTTGACAAAAAGGCGTTTGCGTTGCAGTGCGCAGGGTGAAATGCGGCGTTGCAGCGGCAGACGGGGCTGCTCCGCAGCAGCGTGGCTGTGCTATAGGGGCAAGGCAATACTGTCCCGGCTGAGGCTGCACGTTTCCCTTTGCAGGGGGAGAAAGTGTTAGTACGTCTCCATGGAGATCAGAACCAGAAACGCAGGTGGGTGAAGTTTAAATTTGGTACTTAAAATAAGAGAGACCTGAACTGCAGTGTTTGTTAGTGTTCATAGTGTTACAAGACTTATGCTGAACATAAGAAAATTCTTGAGTCGCACTCCTTGGGCACCAAAGAGGTCAGCTCCTGCAAATATAAGATGTATTTTGGCTATGGCAGAGTGGAGAACTTGTATTTACAGAGTACTTTTGTTTACTTATTTACTTATTTACTTTATTTACTTGTATTTACTGACTAAAAATGGAAAGAATATATAACAACTGCATATAACAAAACATCAGATTAAGTACAGATTTGGCAATAAGAAAGTGTTTTCCAGCTCAACAAAGAATACTAGAAAAAGGAAAGAAGTACTACTAATAAAATCAGAAGAAATACAAAATGAGCTTTTCTTTCTCATATACTTAGTTTACTTTGTTCCTATATTTAGCTGCTCTGGCAGTTTATAATTTCAACATTAGGAAAATGTGAGAGTATTTGAGTAAAGTGATACGCTGAAGTCAAGGGGCGCTCTGCCAGCAGAGGAGAACTGAGGACTGCTTGTTCAAAGGACACTGCCGAGGTGGTTTGGCCTAGGCTTAATCTGGTGCTCACCCCACAGTCGAGTTCTAATTTGATACCAAACACATTTGTCCCCCCAGTTTTTTCAGCTTAAGAATCTTAACAGCTGCTGTAGCTACAACTGCTAATCAATGACCAGTGTGAGCTTGTGGCCATGCCCTTGGAAGGCAAGGGAGCAATGGGCCAGTCTGGAGGACATGACAGACACCCTTGCAAAAGCCCTTGACAACATGACAACAACCCATGATAACAACCCAACAATCCAGGACAGCTATTGCTCTTCTTAAATCTCCTCTAAGGGGAGGTAGGTGGTGTCCCTCACTGGGAGAAAGATCCAACTGGCTTCTTAGGTATCTTGCAACAGTGCAAAACCAGTGGTAGTTTGAAGACATGTGAACTGCTTTTACACTGAGTTTTGGTTTTGGACAAGATGCTGCTGTTCGTACACACATTTTCTCCTTTGGACAGCATTCAACATATCAGCCACATTGCCTAAGGCGCGCAGTAAGATAATGATTGTATCTTCTGTTATGAGAAAATGCTCATGTCACAGTTGACTTCTTTGAGGTCATATCCTTATTATTCAAGCTCACTGGGAAATGTTAACAAAGTGATTCCCTGGCCTTTCACTCCCTGAGGAAATGCAAATTTATAAGAAGAAGAACTTCATTTTTTTAATTTTGAAGACTTACAGTATGTTAAAATATTCTGTTTGCCATCCAGGAGGAGAAAAAATCTTGGTATCTCAAAATTCTGGCTGTGTTGAGTTTTGTGGATAACACAAATGTGTAGAAGGAGTATCGCCAATTGGCCATTTTTAGCAACATGAGAAACAATACCAGACATAGGGAATGAGCCTGCATCTCTTTAATTTTTATGACTCAGCAATACGAATGGTCAAGAACTGATTCTGATCATGTTGCAAGATCAGATCTTACAACTGTTTCTGAGTTAGTTCAATCACACCGGCTGCGTCATCCATGGTTTCCCTAGTTATGGAGCAAAGGAAGCAGTGAGACAATAGCTACGGTGGTAGGAAGCTCTCTAGCCTCACCCCTGCTTCCTCTCTGCTCTAGGGGTTTTACCTGCTTGTTTGCCTCTCTCCGCTAGGTTCACCTTTAATCCTGGGCTTTGGCAGCTCTGGTTTGGAGAGAAGGAGTCATGTTCAAAATCCTGCAGAAAGGGGATTGCTCTCAAGGTCTGTTCTTGCCAGTGCGCTGCTGCAGGCTCTGCGGGAACTGATGCAGCTTTGCAGCAGCTCTACTGCTGCACGTGAAAGAAGGGGAGTACTCAAATCTAATAAATCGGCAGAAGCCGAAGCAGTCTCTGCCTTCTCTGTTGCAGTGCACATCAACAGGAATTTGGTGAAGCGTTTTTTTTTACTGTTTAGCAGCTGACATTTCGGCACAGCTTGTAACAGTGCATTAGGAAAGTGGAATGCTGCTAAATCTGTACTTGCAGATTTGAAATGAGGATAAAATCTGGAGAGATGCAGTGTGCACGTTGAATGTTTTCCAGAGGGGCTGGGGCTGAGGAAATCCAACACAATGAAGCTGGAGCTGTCTTGAAACTGCAGGCTGCTGATGGAGGGAGATAGAGCACGTATCAGCTTTGAGATGGAAGCGAAAACTGTAGAAATTCATAACTGCTTCTCCAAACCCTACTTAACTGTGGGATCACGGATACGACAGTAAGACACTGAAACAATGTTTTTGATTTTTTTTGCAGCTACTCTCCAAATACGTTATTCCTCAATTTTATCTCCATCAGTGATGGAGACTGGCCCTCTGTCTAGTCACCTCAGCAGGAAGCCTTCGTCATTGCAGGTGCTATTTTTAGGGAAGCCTGGCTTCTGCTGCTGAGGTCTGGAGGGGCCATGACGCAGTACTGCCTTGCTACAGTCACGTTACTTCATATCAGCAACAATTTCTCCCCATACTTTTGTCCCAACTGTTTTCTGTTAGATCTCTTCTCACTTGTCAGTGAAGTCTCTGGAGTCACCACCAAAGGTGGTCTTCTGTTGTAGATGTCAGGGCCCTGAGGCCCTAATGGCCCTGACCAGCCTCACCTGGGGCCCCCACCCAGCCCCTGCCCATTGGCCAAGGAGCCCACTTAAGRTCAACCTGGAGCCATCACTCCCTGCCTGAGCTGTATCATAGGAGTATGGGTCTCCAGCTCAGCCCCCAGCAATGTCCATGCCTGGCCATGGACCCTGCAGCCTGACTTCCTGGGCTGACCTTGGACCTGTCTTGTCACTGTGGACCTGCCTGGTGATCACTGGGCTGTGTCTGACCCTGGTTAACCTTATCAGACCTGACCCTGACCCTGACCTGTGGACTGACTTCCCAGGTTGACCTCAGACCTGCCTCACCACCACCAACTTGCCTGCTGGTCCAGGTTCTTGGCCGAACCTAGCTACCATCCCTTGGCCTGCCCTGCAGGTCTCGCTCAGGTACGGTGGGGCTGGGCCCTGGCTGGCAAGAGCCTGCCCTGCTGGCCGGGTTGTCACCCTCAGCTCCACAGCCTTTAGGGAGCAGCTGGCTCTGGCTGCACCCTGATGGTGGGAAGGAGACTTGTTCTTTTCAAATGAAATGTCCACCTCTTTTCCTTGTGAGCGTGGCCTTGAGTAACAGTGTGACTTGCCAGCTGTGGAGCAGTGCATCTTCCCTGAAGCCCTCCAAGGGCAGTGCTTTGCTGAAGTGGTGAGGTATGAGCCACCAGGCTGCCTTTTGGTGTGGGAGATGAGCCTTGTGAGATGGGCCTGCTGTTTGGCCTCCCCCCGTCCTTGTGAAGAGCAAGTGAATCATGTCTGAGGGCAAAGACAACCTTCTGTGTAAGGTCTGAAGGCTCCTTGCTGGTGGATTTGTGCAGGGTCAGTGTATCCTAGAAGGCAGAGAGGAATTACAGAGACAAAAAAGGCTTTAAAAAAAGTCCTTCCTCTCCCCCTCTGTCATCCAACGCTTATCCTCAGTTTGTTTATCTGAATGTTGCCTCTCCTGTCTCCCTCCTGCCTCAACTCTGCCTTGTCTCTTTAAGAGCAGCATCAGCTTTCAGGTCTCCTTTGCTGCTTCTTCAATCACCTATGCTTTGCTGGGAGTGTTTTCTACTTCCAGCAGAGGCTGCTAAGCCTGCGTGTACAGTTAGCAGGCTTCCAAGGAAGTGCAGGGGTGTATCCCTTTCCCTTCTTACAAAAGGCTCTCAGACTTCTTGCTTTGGGAGAAGCTGACTCAAGCATCTTAGACAAGGCTGCAGCTCCCAGTGGCTCCCATTGCAGTTTGACCTTGCGGTTTTCTGGTGCTCCCCTGCCCTGTGACTGAGCTGGATGGGATGTGTCGCTCCTCTCTGAGGTCCAGTCCCACCCTGTCCACTTTCCCTTCGTGCAGAGCACAGGCCCGTGCCCAATGCCGGGCATCGCCGTACCCTGCGCTGCAGGTGAGCCCCGAGGACCTGGCACCCACACCGTGGAGCTAAGATTTCCGCTAGGTCATTTATTGGAGAGAAATCGAGCGTGAACCTACGGCACTTGCGATTTACTTCCCCCTGGGTACGTCATGCTGGGTTTGCCCACTGCTCAAGTCCTTGCACCTTCTGTCATGTCCTCCAAGGGGCTTTGAAAGGTCACTTACAAATCCATAATTGAGCATTTACTGCCCTCACCCCAAGCAGAATCAGGCCAGCTTGTAAAATACACATGCCCTCCTTTCTGCACACAGCAGGAGTCTCGGCTCAGTTCAACCTGTGGCAGTGACTTCTGCAGGTTAACCATGTGCTGTACAGAAGGGGATTTTTACCATTTAAAACATGCCTTTCGAACTGTATGGAGTCTCCTTGTTCTTGGATTATTGAAAGAGGGCAACTAGTTAACTACCATCACTGAACCCTCTTCTAAACATTTTTATCTTGGTCCTTCTTACATAGTTGTGATCAGTACTGGACTTTGTGACCTCTTCCCATAGGAGTTTGCTGTTTACCTAAGGCCGTATTTGAGTGTCTGAAGGGAACATGCAAGAAGGCAGCGGTGGGATGTGCTGCTTTCACCGCCCAGTGCTCACCACAGTAAGTTAGTGTCTTTTAGTGTCAGCCTCAAAATACGTTAAGCATAAACATGACTTGTGTTAATATTCACTCGTGTTAATGTCCAGTCTTTCTCTAAACTCTTGTTATGTTTCTGGCTTCAGCAACTTTTGATAATGAACTCTGTAGCTTAATTGCACATTGTGTGAAAAAGTATTTCCTTTCCTTAGATTTGAGTTTTCCACCCTTTTAATTTCACTTAATATCTGTGTTTTTATACCCATACAGGAAAGAACTAAGTTCCTATCTGCTGTATCTACCCCGTTCATTCCCGGGCATGCTTCTGTCAGGCCTCTTATGCACCCCTCCTCTGCGCTAGAGAGTCCTGGTCTCTGGGTTTTCCCAGGCCCTGTATCATCAGTGTCTTTGCTGCAATGAAGTAGCCAACGGTTTGGGGATGATGTTTTACCCTGGAGCCGGCAGGGCTGCAATCGCTGGTCTGTCCCAGTGCCATTTAGCATGGCTCGTGCCTTTTTTTTCCCCCCATTTGGTGGAAGAGCAGCTGTACACTTTCACATATACCACAGCTATATTCAGCACTGAATAGTGCTTAAATACCTCAATTCCTACAAAAATATTGTCGTACTACTTGTGATTTTTCACTGTCCCATACTTAAGCATCCAGGCATCCTGTTGGCTTTTTTGACCGTAGCTATGCACTCCTGTGAAGTCTTTCCTGAGCTGTTTGCTACTGCAATAGCAGTAGCATACCCAGGTAACTTTTGCATTAATATAATGAATTGTGAGCAGCAATATCTGAAAATGACCATGTCTTGTTACTTGAACTACAATTATTTGTTTAAAAAAAAAAGGGGGGGGCTAGCCTTTATTTTATCCCCTGTAATTGTAATTTGGCTTGAAGTCAGTAAATAAGGACAAAAACCAATCCCTCAGCAAGAACCTATTCACCCATTGCCCAACAATGTCTCAAATGATTTATTTGATGACTGTTATTTGGCCATGGACAAGATGGGGTGAACAGTAGAAATGATATTTATTAGGATAGATTGGATCACTGATGGAAAAGCAGGTACAAGCTGCTTTTCATCTTTGGCGAGCGTACAGGAGACAACTCTGTTTTGGAAAGTGAAATGTATGTTTCCTTAAGGATTTGTAGGGTAAAGCAAAATATGTGCATCTTCAAGCCAGCATGTGGATTTTGTTATCCTTATTTAAGGTTATCCCAACAGGCCTACTCATAGACTTTACTGAATTTTGCTTATGTAATGGCTGGGGTTTTTTTCCTCTCCAGATTTTCCTCAGAGGAAGTAGGGAGTGGCTATCAGTGAATTCCCAGTCGCCTACATCTTGCTCTGAGTGTGTGGCCAGCCCATATGAAAATAAGATAGCATTTCTCATTAGTAGAAGTGGCAAAATCTGGCCCGTAGGTATCACCACTGTTTTTCTGCTTATATAGAGTGTTGGTCAGGTGCCAATAGAAAAAGCTGCCAACTAGAGAGTTTTAAGAAAGGAAACACTGTTTGAAGCCTAGCAACAAATGTTTTTCTTTCTCTGCCCTGAAATGTGCTGAACATACGTAAAAAAGACTCTGGAGAAGTGTCTGAGGTTTAACATCCTGTAGTTGTATGGATGGATTTGTTAACATTTTCTATGCTTTGTTCTTTAATAGATGAGGTTTTTAATTAATCCTGTACAGTTAAGAAAACAGTAATTGAACACTGAAAGCAATGAATAATGTAATGCAGTTGGACAAACCCATAAAAAGGCAATAGTATAACACTAAAATGAAAACACCATGAAATCTTTATTAGTTTAAAATTACTTTGCGGTTCTGCCACTTTCTTTGTTTCTTTATGACACTGTTTTTTCTTTCAAATGCAAGTGTCAGGTGAGCACTAGCAATGGCTATGCAGAGGAGCCGTCTCCCAGGACGTGTAGCCGTTGCTTCCAAAACCAGCGGTACAGCAGCGGTCAGAACCCACGCGGCCGACTGTTTTGCAGACATAATGGTGGCGTATTTATGTATCTCTCAACTTGTTTTTCAGGATCTGCGGCTGTATCATGAAGCTTGCCTCTTAACAACAGCAATAAAGCACTTGTCAGGCAGAAGCAATGCGTCAGTGCAAAATGCGATTCTCAAGACTAAAGTTTAGGAGAGGCAACAGCACAATGCACTGTGCCCTTCTGTGGGGCAACAAAGGTAACTTGTTATGCAGCATAATGAGGACTTGTGTGTGATGGATGGGCCGTGGCTTTCAGTTGCAGGGCATTGGCATCAACAAGCACATGCAGTGCCCAGAGATAAGAGAATTGCTATACACAGAGAATTCAAAAGCATAGATTGTTATTACTACTTTTTCTTTTCAGTTAAAAATAACAGAATAAATATACTGGGATTAGTACTACAGTCCTTCATGGCCTGGGCAGGAACTTCATTGTTTCCTTTTGGGCTGGTTTCTGTCTTGGAGTTGACCATCAGCCTGGGGGGACAACAAAAGGTTGTGGCTCACAAGCCTCACACATTTCATGTGGCTCTGACACATTTGGCAAGTCTCCTGCTAGCCCACAGAACGGCAGGTGAAGAGGGAGAGTAGGGAGGGAGATAAAATACCCATAACAGTTTCTCCGTGGCCTGGGATACACATCAGAAGACCATGATGCCTAGTCCTGCATCTCCTGCTGGCTCCTGTTAGCATGTGCACTCCTAAAAGCAAGTTATCCTTCCTGTAGGGAGCCAATGGTCATTTGCCTAGTGTGCAGATAAACTGCCAGCACCTGGGCCTCGTGCAGAGCTGCAAACAGAACCTGTGGCTTTTAAAATGATGTGGTTTATCTGCTTTGCTGTGGTGCCTTTCAAAACAAATCTACCTGCCAGTGTGATTGGCCTCTTGCCCATGATCACTTAGGCTGCTCTCTGCCTCCAGAGCTGGGGTTAGACCCAAAGATCCAGTTTGCTGGCATTCCTGGGCTGTCTCAAACGCCTGTGTAAGTATGTGTCCACCGCAGAGTATGTGTCCTGGCCCACACTACGTGCTTCTCCTGTAGTTCAGCTGGAAGGGGGAGCCTGGGAGCTCTCCTCCTGGGAAGTACAAGGGAGAGAGTCTGGCCTCAAGCTGCACTGTGAATCCAGGTGGGAAAAATAAGAATTGAAGACTGTCCCACTGCACAGTATTTTTTTACGCACAGTATTCTGGAATACTCATAATCATGCAAACAGTTTTGTCCTGTGACCGCTGTGTTAATCTCCAGTTAACGTGTGCTGTGGCTCAAACCGCAGTCAAGCCTGGCTGGCCAGACCACATCACAGAGAGCAGCTCCTTTGAGCAGGTCCTGTCAAAGCTGGAGACTCCTGTTCCCTTTTGTGTTGTGCCTTAAGCACCGCCTTTGGTGGCGGGATGTTGGAGTTATTGTCATGACTGTGCCAGTGACTCAGTAAGGGCCTGATCTGTTACTCTTACTCAAACAGGAGCCGGTGACTACTTACACGGTTACGACAGCAATACAGTTAAAGGCACACCACTGAGTTAGCCACTACCTGGGCCCAGCTATTTAACCTTGTAGTGGCTTGAGTTATGTGGGAGCACCATCATGATGAGCTTCCTCTCCAGTGCTTGAAGATTTAACCAGCCAACAGCTGTAAAGCAGGCTGAAATTGCTAAAGAAAACCTGTGAAACAACTGCTGTACTGACTTCTGGTACAATCTCGGGCATGGCACTCAGGCCGAGGTTTTCAAACTGATATCTGATCTAGAACAACTCTGCTTTTGGGTACCCAAACAGGCACCTGCACTTCCTTTCCAGAGATGCTGAGCACCTGTCAGTCATCAGTGGCTTCCTTGCATTATAAGGCACTTGGGGTTGTCTGGCCCTGTTTTTCTTGTGTGTGTGTGGGGGGGGGGGGGGTTGTTTTTTTTTACAGCATCTTGAAAAACAGGGATCCAGTCATGATGGAGGTGCTTTAGGAGCCATCAGGATAGAAATACTTCATGATGATACTGTTTTTTTAATTTAAGCAAGGCTAATTTAATTACCAGCCTGTGTAGTTAAAGTATAACCAAATTAATATTACATCATAAGAAGCAATAAGATTCCATGCTGTGAGGATAAGAAGCAAACAAACCACCCTGCCTTTCATGCTGAAGATGCTATCTGGCATTTGCATAGATATTGTGTATGTAATTGAAGCCATCCTTCATGCGCAATGCTGTCATTACAGCTCTTGCAATTTTTTAACAGTTGGTAGACTTTACAATGAAGAAGTAGAAGAATATGCCAGGGACTCTAGAGAGCACTGTGTGGACTGTGCAGACAATGACTGCTGTAAAATAAACCCACGGGTGTCCTTGCTTTTTCACAGGGGAAAAGCACTTTGTCAGCATCTGTCAGGATGAATGCCATTTTGCATCCAGAAAATGCTGGTAGTGAAGGTGTCTCGATGCTGCGCGCAGAAGGCTTCCAGGTGAGTAGGCTGCTGGGCTCCTTCCGCAGTGCAAGTGCAGCGCGATTTCAAGTTTGCAGGGCTGCTTGGCTGAGCCTCGGGGTCGTGGGGAGGCGAGCTGGTGCGCGCGACAGCCCCGCGCGAGCCGCCCTCCCCGCGGCGCCGCGCTCGGCTGCGCGGCGGGCAGGACTGTGCAGCAGCCGGAGATCCCCTGTCGGGTGTGCGGGGGTTGTCTTTCTGCTTGAGCACGGCTGCTCGCAACCGTTGTGCCGCCTGGTTCCTCTGCAGCCCTGCTTGCGGGGCCGTTTCAAGGTCAGGGCTGTTTACGGGGCTGTGAGCGCAAAGCTTCCTCTTCGCCTGAGGTCTGCGGTGTGGGGTGTGTGTTTACTATACGCTTGTGCAGCGTCTAGTGCATTGAAACGTCGTTCTCCGCCTCGGCGCCCGCAGCCTGCCCGGGAGCCACGCGGTCCTTGTGCTTGCCATGCACCTGCCAGCCCTGCGGCCTGTCCCGCAGGTCCCGGCCAGGCGGCTTAGGGCCAGGGCAGGCGCCGGAGGCTGGCCGGCAGTTCTGCCCGCAGCACGCTTGCGGACGCTTCCCTGTCGAGCCCTGGCCTTGGGGTTCGCGCCTGATCCTGTCCCTGGGGAGCAGCTGGAGGGCTCGGTGCCGGGAATGAAGGCCGGCATCGGAGGCTTCCTTCAGCCACCCCTTCCCTTTCACGCAGGCAGCAAGTGAGCACCCACCTCCCAGCCCCGCCAGCGCCCCGGAGCACTTCTCGCAGCCTTAGCCATCCCCAGGTCTCCCTCTCGACACCTTTTCGTCTCTCGTTTCCTGTTCTTCCCTCTCCCGCCTCCGTGACGCAGAGGATGCCTCGCTGCTTCCTCAGCCATGCTTGCCGCGTTCTGCGGGGTTTCTTCCCCTCGCAACGCTATTTGAGTGAGGTGTAGTGAGATGAAGAGCTCGATGATGTTTAGTTTAATGAAGTATCTCACACAGCTGCACACACACAACGCAAATCACTTCCATCAGCAGCTTACCAGAATACTGGTGAGTACAAGTGTTCGAAAACCAAATTAGGAAAAAGGATTTTTACATGGGAGCCTTTGGACTGCGATTTGGTACAACTGCAGATGTGGTACACGTGGAGTCACGTGTTTTAGGCCTGTACTTTACACTCTTCATGGTACTGCATGAGTCTCAAGCTCCTTTGGGGCAAGATGATGGACTTTGCTCCTTGACAGGGAGCTTGCTCTCCACTTGCTTGCTGTGCTGGTGTACTTTTCATGCAAATGATGTATATATTGCTGCTGTAAAGTCAGTGTTGGGTCCAGACAGGACCTAGACAGGCCTTTTCAAAATTCAGGAAATGTGTCCAGAGCAGGGTTTAATTTTGATTAGAAGAAACCTAGATGAATAGATATTCCTTTAAACTGCTTGTAACAGAAGCTGGGAGGCCTGCACCATGTGAACGTCACAGACTGTCCCCACGCGAGTGGGACTGCCAAGGACTTGATATCTTTAATTGACCAGTGTTGTATTTTTAATACTATAATATAGACTGATCTTCAAAGCAAGTATGTTAGAGACATTTACAAAATGCTAGGGCTTGGTGAATGCTGTTAGTAAGATGAAACTTTGAATTAGGCACTTTGAAAGTAAGAACAGGTTGGGTATCTAATGAAAAATTAAAGAATGAGATTAGTGTGGAGGGTCCCCCCACCCCGAGCAATAATGCGTTCGCTGGAGGCGAGGATAGGAGCTCTCGGTGGCATTGCCACGCACTATAGCTCTGTCACGCCTTCTGCAAGACTGGGGGCTGGTGGTCTCTGTTTTTAGGTTTCCTTATGTGATTCCGGACTTTGAAGTTACATGAATGTCAACATGTCAACCTTAAATATATAAGAAATTATAATCTTTAACTTCTAATTATTTTATAAAAATATAAAATATAATCTTTGCCTTAATGGTTGCCTGAAAAAACATAGAAATTAGATTTGGCTATAATCTAACGGTTCAGGCAGAAATTAACTTGTAATGAATATGAAAAAGTCATACTTGTAAAGCCATTTGCCTGATTTTAAAATGTTAGGTATTGGCAATATAGTCTCTAAAGTGTCTAAATTCAAGAATACAATACTGCTTTTCCCCCTAAATAATATTGTAACAGTATGTTTAATACTGTTACATGATTAGAATGAGGCAAGTACAGACAAACAAGAAATAAGAAACAGCACAAAGCCAGCTCCTTACGGACTTCACAGGGCCCTCAGGATGTTCTAATTTCTTATCGCAAATACGTAAATAGCTCCTTTACTTGGTCAGATAATGAGGCAAGGTCTGCTTTTTTGATGAGCCTTCTTCCAGGAAAATCACCCTCCTCAGGTATCTAATGAAAGAGGACAGTACAAAGAAAAAGGAAGAAGAACAAGGGCAGTGCTAGATAGTGGCAAAGACACAAAAGATACTTGGAAGTGGTGAGAGACACAATGTTGTCAGGATCTGAGGAATGCTAAACACGCTGATAAAGCAGTGACACATAGGTAAGGCGAAGATGTGGCCGGGAGGATAAACGTCCGGATAGGCAGACAGGCTGTCTGCAGGCTGAGAGCCCCCGCTATGTTAGTGCATGGTCGGTGAAGGTTTCTTCGCAGCTCTAAGGGCAAGAAACTGAGCAAGTATGACTTGTCTCCCCAGGAGCTTAGTATGTATTTCTACTCTTACAGCAGAGCCACCTGTGGTGGCTACATGGGGAGCAAGCCATACTTAGTGTCATCTGCACCGGGATGGCTGATGGAGGGTGGAAGAAAGGAAGGATTAGTCATGGTAAAGGGGGAAATCAGGAGTCTGGATAAAGCAGCTTTCTTGGGGACGCTTAGCTGGCAGCTACAGGCAGCCTCCTGAAGTGCCTTAACTGCTGATTGGTCTCTGGCTTTTTTAATTTGGCACTTGAGCTGCCTTGGTGTAGGTGGGATCGTTCTGATTCATAGCAGGGTGCTGAAGGGAAGTGGAGTCCTTTCAAAGCATGGCTTGACCTGCAGATACTGTAACAGCTGCTGGCAAAGTGTTGTCAAAAGTCAGTCAGGGAGAGCTACCTCACTCAAAATCAGTGAGTTTTGATATGGATATAAACTCAAAAGCCCTGGCAGTCCCTGAAGTGAGTGACTGGTGGAAATCATCTCATAAGGTCCTGAACCAATTATGTTTCTTCTTGTTTCTTCTCAGCTCCTATACTGTTTTCATCATGTCTGCTTTTGATTTATATAGCTGCTAGAATAGGTGGCTGAATTTAGGCTTGTAAAGGACTGCTTCCAGATACAGAAGTGAGTACTGGCACTTCAGTGCTGAAAGGAACCAACAATATGCCTTCTTTTGCCTTTAAGAAGGTATTTGGTAAGGGGAGGTCACAAGCACGTCTGGAAAAGAAGCAAAAAGCTCTGTTTTAGCCTGGATTAGTTTGCTCATCCCCCTTGTGCTGTGACTAAGCAGCTCATAGCGGTGGCAAGGAGGGGGCAATGCAGAGAGCAGAACGCGCGGCAGGGGGAAGGTGATGTTGTCTTATGGCAGCAGTGTGGATTCATGCACCTTAAAAGTATTGCCTTAACTCTGACTTTGTGCTTTCTATGACTCCAAATGGCAGCTGCAGGTACCGAGTGGGCTGAACCCCTTCTCCTTATTGAATGGTTACACCGCAATATAGTAAATTTAACTGGGAGACAGGAATGTTTGTTCATGGGGAGGGAGACCAGCAGGCTGGAAGAAACGGCAAGGAAGCTGCTATGAGCTGGATTTTGCTGCCTGTCTGCGGGGAGGGAGGGGGAAGGAGGAAGGAAGAGCTCTGGCTCTGAGGAGCCTCAAAGCCAACCCCTGAGTGTCCGCTGTGCCCTCCAGAAAGAGCCTGGAAGGGGAACGCCTGGTGAAGGAAGCTCATGGTCTCTGTCCTGAAAATACCTGTAGTGCTGCTGGCTTTCCTGCCCCTTTTGGACCCCACTTTGACTAGCACAGCTACAGGAGGTGGTTTGGGGTTGCTGTTGTTCACTGCATGCTATTACCCATACCAAGCACTAAAAAAGTAACATAGGGCTTCAAAAATACAGTATTGTTGCATTTTTAGCACAGTTTTCAATATTGCATTTTTGAAAATTCTTGTTAAACCTTTCCTCCGATTCTGCAAGGACTAAAATTTTACAAGAGTGTTAACTTGCTCCCCTGATGATGAACGCCCTTCTTGCCACCCATGACAACCCCACAGGACAGGAATGCAAGGTGCAACTTGCCCTATGGTGCTTCGCAGGCTGCCTGCTAGGGGCATTTTTCAGATCCAGGCTTTTTTTAGAAGCCACATCTGCCTCTGGTCCTGGCGACTGAGGTCCCCTGTCCTGTAGGGGCTGCTCGCTGTTGCCCTCTCGGCTTTAACAGCTGCCTCTGTGCCCTGGCTCTGGCCCGCAGCCTGCCGCAGCAGGGCTCTGTGCTCCGCTGCCGGAAGCGTTGCGGAGTGTGACGACTGGGTTTGCACCTCGCGATACTGCACCTGAATCCACAGCCTTGACCTTATTGCTGTAACACCTTTTCCTGGACGGTAGCCCTGAACTGGTGGCTGTTTTGTTGGAGAGCAGGATGGGATGCTGCTGGGAAGTGCTGGGTGGTTTGGGCAAAGGTGTTTTGAGGAATGGCTGGAGGTGAGCAGATGTCTGTCAGCTGGGGGTGGCTGGTTCCTGCTGGTGCCTGAAAAATGAACCAGCACTAAGTTGGCCAAGACAGGCCAGCGTGTCCTCCAGGGCCTGTGCGGTGGTGCTGCGGGATGGCGCGTGTCAGCCGGGGGGCTGGCGGGGGGCTCCTGCAGGAGACATGGGTGCCTGGGGGAGACAGGGTCACACGGAGGACTTGGGGAGCAGAAGCGTGGCAGTGAACTGGCGCGGGTCAGGGTGTGCTCCTGGCCGTCGGTCGCTCCCCGCTGCCAGCGCGGGCTGGGGTGCGGGCCCCAGCGCGGGCTGGGCAGGGGCGGCACCCGCGCGGGGCAGCCTGGCTGTGCCCTGCCTGGGGCGCCCCGCGGGGGGCTGCCGCCTGGCGGGCTGCTCCGGGCCTCGGCACGCGGTACCCGTGGCACCCGAGGGCTTCTCGCTGCCGGCCGGTGAAGGGGCCCCGCCGACAGAGCCGGGTAGGAGAGCGGCGCTTTAGCTGCGTTTCGCTCATTTATTTTTAACCCTCGGTCCCTTCCAGGCGGGGCCGTGCAGCYGCGCGCTAGGGGAGGCAGCTCGTGGCCGAGCGTGGCTGCTGGGAACACACGCATGGCGTGATTTTTTTCCCCCCTTACTTGTCAGTTATTTCTTATTTAGCCCAAGGGCAGCCCCCAAATTTCAGGAGCAGCTGTAACGCTGCGAGCAGAGGCAGGCAGGCAGTCTGATGCTTTTCCATGCCTGTGGCCAAAGAGGCAATGTTTCCTGGGGGAGAGCCCAGCTCCTGTTTGCTTTAACTTATTAACAGCCTGCTTCATCCTTGCTCCTGTGTACGTGGGCTGTGGTCTGGTTCCCTCCCACCGGTTGGCTCTGGTGCCGTCCCAYCTGGTGAGGAGCTGCTCCGTCCCCTTTGGGTGCTGGTGGAGGGGCTTCCCCCTTCTTCAGGGTGGTACCTCCTGGGGGAGGAAAACTCCCCCTCCCTGGAGGTGAGGTGCTCCTGCATCCCCACATTGCTTTTCTGGGAGGGTGAGGGAGGATGAGAAGGGAAGGTGAGATTAAATAAGATCAGACGTGCTGCACCAAAAAGAAATGGGGGGGGGGGGGGATAAAAAGCTCCAAGGAGCTGTGAGGCTAATTTGCCAGAAAGTGATGGGAACAGGGCCACCATCAGGGACACTGAAACCTCCCGGCCACTGCCGGGAGCGGGGAAGTGTGGCTGGCAGCATGGCTGAGGCTGACGCCTTCTGCCTGCCAGCATGTGTCAGACCATTTAGGGTGTTAATGAGAAGAATCTGGCAATTAAACAACATTTCATCTTTTTTTCTTTAAATATTTTCCGAGTGTGCTGTCCTGAACTGTAACCTCACATTCTTTAGTAATACAAAGCGTTTAATGTTGCCTGCCTTCTGTAGCAAGGTGTTTTCCGTAGATGTGATTAATCACCATGTTTTTCCATTCCAGTTAAGCTGCTCACTTGGAGCACTGAGTCAATCAGTGTCTCGCACAAGCCAGTATCAAAGCTGCTGCTGAGTTTGTCCCTCYGATCAGATTCTTTGTGGGCCAGAAGCATTTTCAGTTTGGGCTGTTGCATTTTACTGGCAATTGTAGCGTGCTGGAGGTTACCCGAGTCAATGACCCATTAAAGCGTGAGCAGACTGGGAGGGGTCTGCTGGCAGGGGAGCCCTGGTTGTCCGTGTGCCCTTGGCTTCACTTCTCGCGGACGTTATATCCTGCGAGAGGGCTCAGAAAACTGCTGAGGCACTATCTGCAGGTTGTACGTTGCCTCAGGTCAGAGCGTATATTAAATGCTTGTATGTGATGTTCCAGTGAAAGGTTTTGTATGTTAAATGCAAAGTCGAGTGAGATGATCTTTGGTGTTGTCAGGACAGTTCGCAGCATTCCCAGTTGAGCTCAGTACGTTTTGGCAGTAAGGGTGGGTGCGTACTGGAACGGAGGTGCTTGGGTGGGGGGAAGAAATGGAGATGGGACAGGTCAGTGTTTGCAAACCCCACAGGCAGCTCTGGGGCTGGCTCCATTGGTGGGACCTCCTGTGTCCTCGTGTAATGGGCTTCTTCATTAGCAGTGGCAGTCTTCAGGGTCCCCAGAAACGGCCATGGGGAGACCCAGTCATAAAATGTATTATTTTGCACAACATTTTAAAACAAAACATTGTTTTTCTCACCACTTGCAGTAGAAATTTGAGTTTTGAATAATTGCGATTGACAGTTTTGATTCAACCGCAAACTGACCTCCCTGGCTGGATGGTGCCTGCCCCAATGCTTCATAGTCCCCCGTGTCGGTGATCTCACCGCGACGGCGTCATGGGACACGTGCTCTGGCTGGTGAGTCTGAGCACAGAACCACCGCGCCAGGGAGGCACCCCTTCCCAAAAAGTTTGGTTTTGTTGAAAAACAAGGAAAAGAAAGTAGATCTTGTCTTTTAGTGTTTGTTGGTGTCTTAAAAAATAAAATACTAGGTGGAGTGAGTGCTTTCTGTAGAAAGCTTTTTTTTTTTCCTGGTGAAAGCCCCAATTTCCAGTAGAAAAACATCCTGAAGGCAGTTCTTTTGAGCGGTGCCAGGCAGGAGCTAGTCAGATCCAAGGCTAACAGAGGGATGAGAGATGAATGCAGTTGGTCTTGTCTGTCTGTCGCCTCAACAGCATCCAGGAGCGAAACTCCTACTGCCACGTCATGCTGGTGTGGCGCTTTCTGCTGCGAGAGTAGGAGGCCTGCATACCTCTTAACGCTTTGCTCCAGAAGGCTGCGCGGCATGTAGTAATACTAACCCCTTTCATGCCTTCGTCGTTTTTGTACTGTTTGTGCACTCGTTGCCAGTTCTTGGGCTGACAGAGCAGTGAGTATCTGGATTTATTTTCTGTGCTTCTGAGGCATATATGAAACTTTAGGACCTGGGAGTTCTGCTGAGATGCTATGTGCTGTACCAAGTGCTGTTTTCAGGGGAAAATTTCATGAGCAGGTTCTAAACTTTATGACCTTGGCTGCTGTGCTCCTAATAGCAGATCTTATTTTCTGCTTTATATAATATTTCTCTAATTTGGTGGTGGATTTTAAGGAAACTTTTCAGGTCTATCCAGCAGGAATTACATTTAAACCTGTTAAACAGCAGTGTGGCTGGGAACCTTCCTCTGCAACATCTGGGTATGAGCAGTGCTGGAAACAGGATACTGGGCTAGAATGAACCTTGTCTCTGAACTATTGTGGTTTTTCTAATGAGATCAGTTTGACACCTGCCTCCCTCTGGGGTGTAACTTTATTTTACGGATACTGTAAATGTATAAATAACCCTCTGACCTTCCTCACTTCCATCTTTTGCTCCGTTTCCTTCTCTTCCTCCTCATCCTCCTGCAGCCCTTTGTCCCGGCCGGCATTCCTAACAGCCGTCTGGAGACGCGCTGCCTCCCGACCATTGTTCCGCGGCGCCTCGGCCCGGGCGGGAGGGAGCCGGCCTGCTGCCTCTACCGAGGCCCCCGAAACGTCGCCTCGGCTAAGCTCCGCTTCCTCAAGGGCATCGCAGTACCAGAGCGCGCTCAGCTCCCTCTGACCCCCGAGGCTCTGTGGGGGCTCAGCAGAGCTCCGTCTCGGAAACCCCTCGTGAGTAAATCGAAGTCAGCTTGTCCGTTTTGTAAACAGCACGGACTCGAATTCAGAGTTGTGAGCGGCGAGACTGTAGTTCCCCAGTGATGCTGCGGCCCGGGAGCTCGGGTACCCTTGCCAGGGTAATGCTATGAGAGACAGGCTTCTTGTTGTTTTTCATGGAAGTGCCTCCAGATATAAGGCGTTTGTGTTCAAGACCTGAATACTTGGGATTGTATTTTTAACTTACTGAATCAGTCAAAACAACATTGGCATTGAAACTTATGTAGGAAGGTTGTTTGTGAACTATTACTTTCAGTCTACTTGGCATAATGTGAAGGATGATTAACATAACCAGTCTTGCAAGTAGTGATAAATTCAACAAGCATTATTTCTGCTTCTTAGAGGTTGCTTTTTGTTATTATTAATCTTTCACATGGAAGCTCTCCTCCAACTGGCACAAATACCTTTTAGAACTGACCTAAAGCTTGTGTTTTGCCAAGATTCAGGAAGACTATTTAAAATCCAGTTTTCTGAACTGGGCCACCAAAAGCAGGGCTTTCATTCTGTCTTGTGCAAAGCAAGGTATTATAACATTATCTCAGTACTGCAAAGTTACTTTACATTTAAATCCTGTGTCTTACCACTCCATCTTAAGCGGAAGAACATACCTGTTAAATCACAGGGTAACTTTTGTCTCCTGCTTCAATTAACACCTTCTCTCACTCATATGTCCAGGAAGAAAATTCTTTCATGGGGGTCCTATGTATCTATTTCCAGTACAGCATGTAGCAGCCAGAGTCTCAGGCAGGCCTGAGAATGGAAGTAATGTTGGGGAAGAGGATATGTATGTTTAGGACCAGCCTACACCTCTTATCTACCTGAAACCTCCCTTGTCAGCTTACAGCTCTGGCATAATACTCTTGGTGTACGTGTGAGCATTAACTTGCACTTGTAGCTTTGATGGACATCTGTTTTGGAGGATGTATTTTAGTTGCTTGCTGGAAGCAGTACCCGGGGTGAAATGAAAGACCAGCTCTGTAACCCTATTCATCATGCTGCCTCCAGTGCGAGCGCTCAAGTCAGTGCCAAGCGCGTACTTGTTACATGGTACTGCGTTATATTGCCTGCTGGCGTGTCCTATGGCTCCGTGTCTTTTGAAGACAGATCAATAAAACTTAAATACATGAAAAAATGACATAATCATGTGAATACCCATCTATTGTATCAACTAAAAGAGATTTGTGAGAAAAGTTCCCCTTCTAATAGTCTAAAGAGAGGGCTGCTAACATACATCTGTAGGGAAGAAAAAAGTCACCCCCTCAAAATGTCCCAGGTTTGTGGGACTGTGACACTTTTTCCTTAAACTTCTCCTTTCCCTTCCATTCTTCTCTCCTTTAGCCACCTTACCAGTAGCCAGGGTTATTTTTATTAGTAGTAAATGTCTGTCTGTATCTTTTTCTGCAGTGAGAAAGTATAGTGATGGTGTGTCTGTGGTTAAAGGAAATTCATCTGTTCTTGGTTTAGTTGCTCACTTACTTGTGGGTATCAGATGGGAGGAGGACGCTTCATACTGTTAGAAATACTGAAATTGTTCTGTAGTGGGAGCACTACTGCTCTGATGGAAACCTGCCTTTCAGCGTCACACCCTCACAGATCTTTATCAGTGACTTACTGAACTTTCTCTGGTCTAAATACAGCTTTAGGACAGCCTATTTTGTTAGATGCTCTCATTGTAGACAGGATTTTATTTTAGTTCCACTGAATTCTGCTCCCTGTTGTTTTAATACAGAGGCATTTGTATAGCTTGAAATAAGCTGTCATGAAAATACTATTTATTCCAAACTGAACTTAGGTACAGCCTCAGAGCAGAGAATCCAGCGCATCCCCTACAAGCAGTGCTGACGTGCCTCAACTCCACGTCCCTCATTCCTTTCCTTTCCAATTAGAAACGCAGAAACATGAACCAATGTAAATGACCACTTATATCTGTTTCTTTTCCATATGCATCCCCAATTAAAGTAGTGCAGACAAGCAGATTTTAAATAGGCATCTATTCCTTGTCTTGACTTTTAAACCAAGGACATTTCAATTGCAAAGAGATTGCCGTCCTGCYGTTCATTGTATACCCCTTGGGTGACCTGTGGTCTCAGGGAGTAATAGTTGTGTAAGCTGTATTTAAAAATACCAATTATGCAGAATAAAGAGGTTACAGAGAGAAGCCGGTGTTGTCAGTAGATATTATTACAGGACTCCTGCAGGAGTCTAGATTATGTCAGAAATCACTAAAGTGTCTTCTCAATTTTGTTTCCTAAAATACCCATTCAAATGAATTTCTCTTGCCCTGTAGCTGAGCTTTCAAAATGATGGTGGCTTCCTTAGAAGGGCTCAAACCTTAATTAATGCTGTGGTGAACTTTTTTGTGAATGGCTTAAATGACTTCTATAGTTCTCCTTTTAACTTTTTTACTTGCTTGTTTTTTGCATGTTTTTCAGCTGCAAGTTTGACATACAGTATCTGTGCTCTGACTTTGCTTAACATGGGAACACGGAAATCCCATTTTTTCACATTCCCCAGCTGCACAGCGTATTATAGTTCCACCTGTGCTGGCAGGGGTTTCCTGTTTTAGAAGATTAATTTTGTTGAGTAACTCTGAGTTCCTCTAAAAGAAACGATTTTCCTTTCCTGTATGGCAAGGCCGATTGCAATCTTCTGAGGCTGTAAACTTGTTTATAGCTACTAATAAAGCAGTAGGTACCATTCGAGAGCTACCTAACGCTCTGGGTTGAATTCTGTTCTGTTGCATGGATGTAAATGCAAGTAGCCGCAGTGACTGCCTTTACCTCTTTCGGAGGTTATTGTCCCATTTTCCTTGTAGCCAGAGGCTTTTTTTTTCCCCCCAGCTAGAAGTTTGCCTCTTGCTCTCATTATCTCTTCTTTCAAAGTCATGAAAGTTGCTGTCAGTATTTTACTGGATCTCAAAAAGCAGCTGCCCAGGATGACTTCAAAACTTGCATCCTGCAAGAGCACAAAAGTGGTTTCCAGCACAGCTGCCGAGTTTCGATGTCTCTGCGTGTTCATGTGGAAACAGCCTGCGCTCCTGTTTGTTCTTCTCCCTGTTCAGCTGCCGGCAGGGCTGGCGCTTTTGCCTCGCCCAGTTAGCTTGCTCTGGTCTAGATCCAAAAGTTAGAGGGTGAGGAAATGGCCTTTTTCCTAGGGAATTTTGCCTCTGGCTATTTTTTCATTTGTCTGCTGCATTTGACACATTTCTTACCTTGTTACGAAGTGTGTTTGAACCCAGCTTGCTTAGGAGAACTAGATTCATCTTCAGGCTCACCTTGGCTTGTCACTGAATTATTTGCCCGTCTCCTGCGCCGTGCTGCTTGGTTTGCACATGGACACGTGGGAGCATGCTCTCCATCCGTCCTTGCAACCCGGAGGTGCACTGCCAGTACCGTAGTGCGGCTGCCAGCGCCGGGACAGTGCGTGAGGCGCAGGACCCGCAGCAAGGCTGATGGCTTTGGGGCACGGGTTTGCTTTTGGATGCTCCCTGAGAAGGCAGCCTCGTCTCGGGCTTTCTGGCACAGTTGTGTGCGCTAATTACTATGGTTTCTGGGTTCTTCCTGGAACTAAAATGTTATAATTAATCCTAGACTGCTTAAGCTGCACCTGTTACTGGCTTCTGAGAAGAATCAGGACAGATAACAGCATAATTTAAAGCAGTCTTGGCATGTTTTTTTGTGTGTGCTTGCTATTAATGGCTTGTTTGGGGGAGGGAAGAAAGGGAAGGTCTTTTCACAGCTGCAGATTGCCCGAATGCACTCAGCACATCACATCTCTGAATCCAAGGCCTATATTCTGCCTTCTTACTGTCCATTAGTATTGTGGTTATAAGCGAAYGTGAAATCAAGAAGCAATATGGTGGGAAGAGTGCAGGGGCAAGAGACAAGAAGGGGTAAGAGAAGAAAAAATTAAGGAACACAGTTATCCAAAATGAACAGAATAACATGGGAAGAAAGGAGTTGGTGAGGGACATTGTTTTTAATCTAGTTTCTAATTTAAGCACAAGCTATAAAAATATATGTATTAGTGTATCTCTCATATGACTTGCTTGCAAGGCTATTAAGATTTTCCGTGAATAAAACTGTGTTCTTCTCTCTGACCTGTCATATTCAATCTTTTAAAATAATTATGGTTTAGCAGCAGCTGTAAGAAGATATTTGAACTGGACTCCTGATTCCACCCTAGCATCCAGAATCAACATACCAATCGGTGATTAATAAAAGCTGTAAGAAATAAGCATCTTGCTGGAGGTGTCAGAGCAGCAGAATGAGATACCATGCCTTAGCAGTTTCAGTGCAGCTCATCAAGCCCAGATCTAGTATTGTAGCTTTGAGACTACTTTGATTAAGGGGGGAAAAAAAAATCATACCTAACAAAGAGTTGGGAAATACTGATCAAGAGATCTGATGTCCTCCCCCTGCTGTACCACGTCTAGGTGGAACTTTGGCCGTGAACCAGAGCTGGGTGTGTCTTCTCCACCAAGTATGTGGTTTGTCTCATGCACTTCTAAGGGGTTAGACTAAAGGATGTCAGCTCAGTTAGAGAGTATTTTTGATCTGACGTAACAAAAATCATTTGATACCAGTTTTAAAACCAGCACCAATGAAAATTGGGAAAGTAATTTGACAAATGACAGGCTTCTGCCAAATACCTTTGAAAAGGTCACCCTCAGCCAGCCAGTTTGGAGAAATGCTGTGGAAAGAAACTGAGTTAAGTTAGTTCTTTATTAAAAGTCCCCTTAATATCATTACAATGTACATCAGATAGGAAAAACTGAAAAGAAAAAGGATGAGTTTGAAACCTTGGAAAATTGTAGTCAACTAGATGGAAAGGGTATAAATAGATGGAATGAATTGCAAAAGGGCACAAGGTGCAGAGGCTGATGCGCCCTGAGCGCGTATCCGTTTGGAAAGACCACTGAGCTCGGGAGCACTGCTCCCGGGGCGGGGGGGGGGGGGGGGGGGGGGGGGGGGGGGGGGGGGACGCGGACCTGGTCCTTGCAGACCCAGAGTGAGAGGCAGCTTGTATTTGTTCTGTGCGTTAAGAAGGCAGGCTGCTGACTGAGATGTTTGGGATCCAGAATATTTATCTGTCAAAGAAATTGATTAAGCAACCATTACAGTAATGCAGAATGGTAATAAACTTGTTATACAGGCATTCGTTCTTAGTCACCTGATTTTAGTAGCCTTAGATCTAGTCCTCCTGTGTTTACATGATAGCATTTGCTGAGTGCAAAGCACTTTGCTGATATGCAGATCGCTTGTTTGCTGCTGAGTGAGTCAGTCAAGTGTATCGGCTGCAACAGCGTGATGTTCCCAGCAGTACGAAACACAGGTAGGGAAAGAATTAGGGTTCATTCTTCATGTGAAGACTGGGAGGAGCAGTGTTATGATAGCTGAGGCTCTGCCAGTCTGCAGGTAATGCCGCAGGGGCRCCCAGGATGCAGTCAAACTTGCACACACATTCAGACATATGTTATGTCAAGAGTTATCTGACAGGGGTGTGATTCATTCAGAGTTTGTCCAGAGGGCTTTTTTTGAAATGTTTTATTTCAGGCGAGATGTGTAGAACAGGACACCAGTTTGCCCTTTTAAACTACACTACAAAAGCACCTTGCAGGTGTATCCTAGCAGGGCATGGCAGAACAGGATTACACTAYTACGAGATTCTGTGTGGTTACAGCGCTGGAAGGGGATGGGGCCCCAGAGGACTTATTACTGCCTGTAATGGGAAGCACAGAGCATCTTTTGTTGAGTCTCTCTACATTATTATTCTAATTTAGGGTTTACACAGTGCAACAGCCCCGCTTCTTTACTAGATGCTAATTAGGGTCTTTTCATATTTTTTCATCCTCTTTTGAGGGAGGTTATCACCTGATCTTTAACAACTTGAAATAATCAGTTTTTTAATAGAGTTCATATGGCCAACCCACTGCAGAGCTGCATGTCTAYTCCCTGAGCTGTCGTTGTGAGCGAAGGAGAGAAAACAACAGAAGAAAACCAAGGTCAGCTTTGCAAGATATGTTCATGGTAAGCAATACTTTAGCAGAGCATCATTCAATTTTTAGGTTTGTGTAGAATGACTAAGCGACAGAGAATAATATATTCTCTGAGAGAAAACCTGACATCCTATAACACTGCCTTGTTTTTCATATAAATGCATGTTTCTTTTTAGGTTCAGAAATATCTGCAAAAAATGGTGGTTTGAGATATGAATAGGTTATAAGAGATGGCAGCACACATAATGCTGTCTAAAAATTTCAAATGAAATTATTGAAAATAAACACTGCTTTAACAGCATGTATGGTAATGTTACACCAAATATATATGCCTCACTCAAGGTTTTTTTCTCAAAGGTATATTTTGCATTAAATTCAAGATTAAAAGCTTAAGTATGCAATTTTATGTTAAATTACTAGAGGAACACATGAATGTTAAATCATAGTAGAGTTTTAAGAGATGATTTGAATTCATTATATGAGCAAATAGGTATAGGATATTTTTGTTAGTTTACAGGAATTATTTGGCAAATGGAAAGATAGATTTTGCATTAGAAAGTGGAAAAGATTTCCTCTATTGTGGCTGGTCTAGGTACTGGATCCATTCATTGTTAAAGGTGCTGGAGGACAAAGGTAGCATTTTTAAGGTACCTGAGAGCTGATACTCGACCCCTTTTGGCCATTGTGAAGCTTCTCTCCCATCYGCACTACAATCGTTGGGCCCTAACTGGAAGCTGTACTCCTCAAAGGAATTTTTAAATGTAGTTTAATAACAAGGTAAGGGGGTGTTTGAAGCTTCAGCTTAAATGATCCTGTGTTTATACCAGTTGTATGGTGGTATTAGAAACGCTGTTAGATTCCCATGGAATAGTTAAAGGCAGTGTGTTCTCTTTTAATGGAATTACATCACTGCTTTGCTTTAACAGCTCAGTGTAGTTTAAGATACGGATCACTGCAGCTGAAGTAGGCTTGCCAAAGTCCTCCCTGCTCCCAGCTCTGTGCGTGAGTGCACGGTAAGGATCCAGATCTATGGGTAGMCAGGTATGTAAACATTTCCCCGTGCCAAATGGGCTGTCATTGCTGCCTGGGCTTGGCCTTCTCTGGTCTCGTTATCTACCCGATAGCGAGTGTGCTCGCAGCTGCCTGGCCGCGTGCGGCACGCAGCACTCGCCCCAGCAGCGCTGCTGCGCGGGGCCAGCGTCGTCCTGTCTAGTGCGGTCGCCGATGTGTAGCAACAGGGTTATGGTGAGTGTCAGGCTGGGCGCCGTCGTTTCTTGCAGGTCTTGGGGAGGAGAGTGCAAGTGCATCGCTTTTGCTGTTGTCACCCTCCTCCCTGCATGGGGGGTTTATATACCTGGACTCTGGTGCCCTCAATACCCCGACTTAAAGATAAGCAGCTTGTCAGGTGAATATAATTCCTTCAAAAGCCTAGAAGCCACAGGTCTTTCTGAGAGTCTGTTTGGCCCTGGCAGTAAAGGTCTTTGAAATCTGGAAGTCAGAAGTTTGATCATTCTTTTGCCAAAAGAGGTCATTTGACAGTGTAAAGACCAACTAAGAATGCAGCGAGTTACTCATTCTTCGGAAAACAGCAGTGGCTAGCCAGAGCTTTCTCCAAAGGTGTTTGTGGATGGTTTGGCCTTTCTAACAGTTTGTCTTCTAAGGAGGAACTAAAAGCAGTGGGGAAGTAGCATTCAAAGACAGGCTCGTTCTGCCATGATTTTGCTTCGTGCCTCTCCTGATCGGTTCATATATAAAGGTAGCCCACATCAGTTACTGGGTTGTATTGTGATCTGATTTTGCCCTGATAGCCTCAATTTCTCTTTCTCTGTGCTTTATTTTCTTTAAACAATTATTGCTATGGTGTTGCAGTTATTGTACAAAGGTAGGAAGCCTACTAAGGGCTGCTGGCCTTGGGGTTGGGAGCTGTGATATTCGGTACCTCAAACCTGTTGCTTATCGTCCAAATGTGGGAGAATGGGTGAAAAAAGCTGCTGCTGTAAGCACAGAGGAAGGAGAGGGCTTGAAGGGGGTTGTTTTCTGGTATTTCTGCTTTCTGTATGTTGCCCAAACAGGAGTACTTTTCGTATTACTTGCAGTTTATCTCTGCCTCTGGCGACAGTCGTGTTGCAACTCAGTAATGAAGTCTAGGGAGATTAATTTCACTTTAAGACAGTCTTTCAAAAAGTTAGATCAGAGCTAGATCACCTTTTCAGAAAACAGCAAAATGCTAGTACGTAATATGCTTTGCTATGCCAGAAGACTCCGTGTGTGCTGCTGCTTATGAGCCCCTATCAAAACCACATTAAAACCCAGCATTAGTGTTTGCCATGCTTTCAACTCGGATGATCAGCTGAGTTTTTTTCTCTTTGAGCATCTTTGCCTATTAAGCGAGGTTCAGCGGGATCAGTGAGACCCTTGGTTCTAGGTAATGCTTACTGGTGGCAGTGTCAGGTTCTCGGTGCAGTTTGGGCCATAAGATTGATTTCATGGAAACTATTCATTTATGCAAAAGAGAACAGTCCAACCTCGTGCAACTAACAGATGTTAAAAGAAATAATCTATATTTGGAAAATGTTATAGAGAATACATGACTTTGGACAGAGCTGTTGAGTATGAAAGTGAAGATTTTAGGCAAACACTTCTCAGAGCGGAACGTGGTATTGTCTCCTGGGAGTTCCTCCGATAGCTGACCCTGGGTTGGTCTCTCCTACAGAAAACCCTTTGGGAAAGTACAAACTCCTGTGGAAAATCCCAGAAATTTCCATGGGCAGTTCTCCTCTACAACTAATGGATTTCAGCCTCACTGAGGTGATTTGAGAGCCCATCTTCATCCCCTTCATCAGGGGATGTTTCTGCCTTTCTGCGCTAGCTCCCTTCTGGTGAGTCCACTGCGAACTGCGTCGGGCGCTGTTGCGCAGTGCCACAGACACTCCACAGCAGGCAAAGGAGAAGGAATTACTGGTATACACAGGGCAAACAGTTCGTATGCGTGCCTGGAGCGATACCGAATTCCAAGGGGATTTCCTCTACCAGTCAGAAGAGGGCTGTGGCTTTCCAACACTGTGTTCTCACACCCCGGGGAAAAAAATATGTGAAAATACATAGACTCAGCGTTGAAAAAAAAAAGGACAATTCATGATGGGAAGCCAGAGGTTCATATAAAACATCTTTGGCATTACGAGAAGAACCCAACATGCTTCAGACTGAGATTTGTCATTTGTCCTTGAATGCATTCTCAGAATTCTAGTTTTGTGCAAAATGAACATAGGCTGTAAGGCCAACCAGAGACTTTTAGAAAAACATCTCTGAGTAAAGCTTCATTTGGTAAGTTTTCAAGGGTTTTAAAATCTATATTGGAAGAYAGGGAAGGAGAAGGATTCCAGTCAGGGATTGGTAAGAAATGCTTCATTAATATTAAGCTTTGGGTACAAAAGAACTGAGGAAACTATTTCTCCCACTATCACAGAGGGAAGCAATACCAGTTAAGCCAAGACTGCAGCAGAACACTTACTGGAAATGTTTACACGTTACTTAATACCTTGAATGCATTATTCAACTTGTGTAATGTCAGCTGGGGTGGAGCAGGGAGGAATGGCTTTGCACAATTTGCTTCCTCCCCATGGAATGTTTTCCTGAACATATCTGCCATTTGGGGCAATCAGATACATTCCAGGAATAAATAAATAAAAAAAAAAGATGCATTTTTATGAAGTGCTGGAATATTTTCTCTTGCAAAGGGACATAACCTTAGCTTGAAAGGCAGCACTTCTCTGAGCCAGTCTGCCTCCAGTATAGAGCAGAGTTTTAACAAAAGACCTCTATGAACCCACTCCAAGCAGGAGAGCTGCGCAGTAAATGGTGGAGCTACTTAAATGGATGTGGTTTTCTTATTGGAAATGAAACCCCACTTTCCCTCTCAGAGCCTTACGCAGCAAGCTTTCTCTCCTGAGCAAACCACTTAAGCATGTGCTTCAGCCTTCCTGATGTGAGCGCCTAAAGGGCTTCCTGAGCTGGAGCCAAATGGGTTGTGTGTTGGGAAAAAGATGAAACAGTTTGTCGGCTCACGTTAGCAATGTCACAGCAATACAGAGAAGGGGATGCGAAGGAGAAATAGACTGAGAAGCGTGAAGTTAAGCTGGCATCTCTCTGCTTGTCTCTGTGTTTATTTAGCATCCAAACAGTCATTTCATGATTCACCTGCTGCATAATGTTTCACGGACAAAGCTAGGATAAATAGAGAATTGGCATCATTTGCATAGTTGTTTAATCTAAACAGGTATGATTCGTATAAATGAGGTTTTCAGACTTGTGATAGATTGCCAGACAGAGTGGGTGAAAGAGACAGATACTTTGATTTGATTAATCAATACCTGGGAGTATTGTTGTAAAAACAGATTTAACACAAGGCATGGAATTTTTGAAGTAGTAAGGCTGGTGTGATTCATTAGTTCAAAAAAAGTAATAATACATGTTTCCCCTTAAGCTGCAAAAAGATCTTTTCCTAATGGCATCTAGTCAGATTTAGTAATGTTGGCTGTTTAGCTACATATGTAGCTCAAAGAGACTGTTCAAAATATAATTCTTAGAAATAGCATAGGTCTTCCTGGTTCAGGATGACTAGATCGTCTAGCCACAGAAGTCAGTGTGGAGGAGTGTTTTGAAATGTGTACTGGCATTTGAGGAGTATTCCCAGAACCTCTGCTGTGTTGTTTGTGCAGGGACCGTTAATAACACGTTGTGGACGCTGTTCTGAAACGTATTAGAATGATGTTTTTTCTGAGGGTAGGATTCATAGCTGCTGATTGTGAGAAGTTAAATTAACAAAACCATGAAGCGAAAGGGTATGAGTTTGTTCCAGCAGAGCACTGAACGTTCGTGGGTCTGAATTCGGTGGATCTTGGTGACTGTTTGCCCTGACCTTAGTGTGGAAGAACAGTTTTATAGCTGAAGAAACACTGATATGAATAGGTACTCATAAATTAGTATTAGAGAGTTTTCTAGACACTTGAAACATCCTTAATAAGAAATCTATAAATGCCTTTTGAATGCCTAACTGCTAGTTATACGTATTTCTGATAGTCCTTTTACAAATAGAAAGTCATCAGTAGCATTAAAATTGTGACACATTCACAAAAGCAAAGAAGTTCAAATCTGAGATTTTAAATGGAAGTTCAAAAGAGCAGTCCATTTGTAGCTAAGAATTGGTATTTTTAGAGAAAAAATGTTGCATGTAATATTTGTTATTTTTCTTGTGCTTATTGATGTTACAGTTTCACAAACTTTTGGTTTGCCCTGATATATAGGTATAGATAGATAGAGATGCACTAGCTTTCTAGTAGCGTGTCATGATCAATGAGATTAAAGGAATCATGTTTTGCCATGGGCTAGAGGAATGTTAATGTGATACCTGTGTTTTATGGTAACAGTAATATGTTGAAGTTGCTTTTATCTCTTTCTTGGGTTTGCACATGACATAAAACTTCTGAGAGATAAAAAAAGATTTGTTTTTGAGAAAGTCTTTGGTAATTCATAAATGATGCATGACCGAATTCAGAAGTGAGGTTCACTGTGAACTGCAGGTCAGTAAGTGCCTTTGCTTCTAAGGGAAACTACATTTGTGTAATTTAAGGGCTAGACTGCACTTTCTCTCTTACAGCACTTCTGCACAAAATGAAGCTTTGCTAACTCTGACTTACAACCCTGACATAAGTGACTGGACAGTGAGCTTCTGAAAGCAGACTTGATGAAACATCAGTTGAAATTTTTATGCAAGCCAAATTCAGAAATAAGCCTATTGTAGCGTATTTCATGTCTGATTTCCATAGTCACTAAAACAGTGTGATACACTCAATAGTATTAGTGATCATGACTCCATTCATTTCTACAGTTGTTGTATCCTTTCTGTGATCAGAATGGCCCTAACAAGAAGACCATCTAGGACATAAGTGTCTAAAGAAGATTGGAGAAGTATGGGTTTCTTTAAACCATTTAAGTTGTGTTCTAGTTCCTTTAATTAATCTCTTGCCTAGTCTTTGCCTCTGGCTGAGAATAGTAATATACCATTAACCTGAGGGATTCAAAACAGGCTGTGTGCTGTGCTTGGGAGGGTGTCAGAAACTCCTCCTGCAAGAATAAGAAACTGTTCTATTACCTTTTCAATTGCTGGGCAATCTAATCCCAGTGAGCAAAACATAACTACTAAAGTAATTCTGAAGCCTGATGTTTGATTTTCCTAATCAGCATGTTGCAAAGATGATGAGCTTGACACTGGTAATATAACTGTATGAAGGCAGGTATGGCAGCTGTTACTTTGAGCACTGTCTAATACATTAAAACCTGCTGGACATTGGAGTCTATTTTTAGTAAAAGAATAAATAAGCTGGTTGTGCCCTACTTTCTGTCAAAATGTGTCATGGGATCCTTATATTTGATTAGAAAAATCAGCAGAAATAACACAAGAGTACTCAGTGTCTTATCTAAAAGTGGCAATTCTAACAATCCCGTTCTGCTGCTTATTGCAAAGAAATGTTAATCTTGAGTATGAGGTCAGACCCATAAAGTAGGCAGGTGCGATAATAGCTGGTGGGAAACTTGTGTCAGTGATGTGTGAGGTTATATGTAGACAAAAGCCCTGACTCTGTTAGGCACTAGCTATTCAAGATGCTTTTAATGCAAGATGTTATTTTGTATGGATGAATGGAACTATTTTTGCAAAATCTGTTTTAGGAAGCTGGAAAAAAAAATAGGTAGAGATATATTTATATATAAATAGAGAAGGTAGCAGCAAAGTCAGACTGCCACTTCAGGATGCTGTTACCTGTATAAAGATCTTACTCTTCCTGATTTGTGAGCAATTTTTTTAATCTCACTGAAATTCAGGCAGGAAATCGTTCCTGGGCTCCCACATTGTGGGCTAGTTTCCATGACTTGCACCTCTGACAAAGTGTTAGAACAGTGCAGGGCTAACGTATTAACAGTGATCTTCAAGAGCTGAATTTGCTGGCAGGTGGGCAGGATGGGATTAAGCATAAAAGCTCCTCAGAGTTTGAAAGAAGCACGCAGAAGAGTTAACTTTAGCCAAGAAATGATACTTGTCCCTGGCTACAGACTCCAAAAGGAACCAGCTGCGGAGCATTTTGGCTTGTTCTACAGTCTGCATATTCCAAAGTGCTTCACCTTGTAACTCCTGCACCTGCTGGAAGGAGATCTTGTTCTCAGCTTACTTTTATTAATTGTTCTAAATATTTAGTTACAGTGGTAGCCATGGGTGTAATCTATGTGCTGGGATGTTTTCTCCCGCTTAGTATGAGTACTTATTTTTTTAAATCTAACATATGATCTGGTTTCTGACAAAGGTGTCTGGTCTTCTGTGGTCTTCTGATCTTGATCCTCGGCTGATATATTGAGATGAGAGGTGCAACCAAAATGGCAATATTGAAAGACATTGTCAATAATCCATGTGTATGGGACCCATGTGAACTTGCTCTTTGTTGGTGGAATCTATGTCCTCTTCAAGACACCATCTGCTGATACTGCAGAATCAGTAGCAATATTTTAAGAAGTTACTGCCCTTCCTTTTCATTGTCCCTCCTGTCTTTTCCCACTAGTATTAGCTTACCAGTTTTCTGCTCTGGGTTCCCATGTTTGATGCTGAGGCACAGCAGTGCTTTTGAGTGCTCCGTACAGGGGGACTTGTCGGCAAGTTCATTAGTATCCGGTTATCTCCACTGACTGATGTAATGTGGACATCCATGTATCTCATGAACCAAGCTGTCCTGTAAAGTGTGGCCACGTCCAGAAACCTCTGTTTCCCATGAGCAAATGCAAAAAATAAGCAGCCGTATGGATATGCACATGTAGAGGATCAGTGACAAGTAAGCACTTTTGCCAGTTTCCCTAGAGATAAATTATATCAAATGACTGCTGCCTTAATGCAATAGAACTGGCATAAATCAGTCAAAAATGCCACCAGTTAAAAAGTGTCTCAGAGCTCCTGACTATGGAGTTTCAGTGATTTGGGAGGAGTGCTCTGACGTGTCTTCCGGATATGGATTTCAGGACAGGCATAAGAGGGTTCAGCTCCCAGCTCGTACTGGCAGCCTCGGCACAGCGGGCCTCTCCTTTCCCGTTCCCGTGCTCTGTGTTGCGGATTTGGGAGCCAGAGGAGCAGCTGGGCTCTGCCAGCTCCAGCCGGGGAGCTTTGGTGGGTGAAGCCTCTCCCTGTGTCAGAGCCGCTTTGCAGGCCGCCTCCTGCTTTTCCACTGAATTTTACACTCGTGAAATAAGTCAGTATAGCAAAGCACTGTTAAGAGCCACTTGTTCTTGCGGCGGGCAGGCCGTAGCTTTGTTAGCGAAATCCAGCATCCGTTTTGTCCGACATCTGCATTTGCAGTCTGGTACTGAATGTCGCTCAGTCCATTATTTGCCATCGCCTCCCCCTTGACCAGAGTCAGTGAGAGACACACAGCCGCGTGCGCTGGCGCAAGGGGGGAGAAGAGACCACACGGCTGCACAGGCACCTTCCGAGCGCAGGTGACGCCGCTGGACTGAGCCGGCCTGGCCTGCTGAGGTCCCCGCCACGGTCCCTGCCGCGGCCGGGAGCACTTCAGCTCTCCACCTGCCGCGTCTCCGCCGTGCCGTTTGTAAGCTCTTGCTGTGCTGCACTGTGGTGCAGTACTTTCTGTAGATGGTATCGTGCATTAGGTCATTAGTACACGTTCTCCTCGCATACAGCATTCCTTAGGAATCTCTTAGTGTTTCCTTCCTGGATTATTAAATATAGATTTTGGCAGTCAGGCCTGATTCTTCTGATCTAATTTTTCTAAACACAGTGCCTGAAACTGTCACACCAAAATGCTTTGCTTACTATTAACAGGTTTTAAATTTCAGTGACTAACATATTCTTTTCCACAAACGGTAACAACTTATCACCTTAGGCAACAAGAGAGTTTTTTCTAGTATAGATGAAGGAGGGACTTAAAATGGGGAATGGAAGTTTTGTTAATTCCAGAAAAGCTATTTTTGAAGGCTGGAATCCAAACTGGCTTTCCTCTAGTTACCAGTTAGGAGACTGTCATGTTATTTTTCGTATACAAGGTGTTGTAAAGCCCTTTATTCGGATGACAGTAGGCAGCAGGCGGACAAAGGAAYGCCTGTGCAGTACAGAGTGGCCATTATACTCTCTACTATCGCTCACACAGTTTTGAATAGAACTGCTTTTTTTCAATAAAAGAAATATTCTCCGAGATTCTGGTGTTCCTCGGAATTTGCCAGAAAAGAGTTCCTGTGCATCAACTACCCAAAGCTGACTGTATTTTGTAGGTGTTGCTATTGTATCATGTTATAAGACACTATCAAGTTGCYGTCAGCATTAAAGTTTTGTAATAAATGCTTTTTAAGCATCTTCCCCACCCAGTATTCAGCTGCCTTTTGGATCATGGTCCTTTAGACTCACTGCGTTGCACTTTTTCCAACCATTTTTTTCTACTTTAGGCCAAACATCCTTCACACTGTGTCTCCGTTTGCATTTTCTTTCTCACTTTGTCAGGGTCTGCTTCTCCAGTTTTATGCCGTCTGCAGATGTTCAGGCAGCTTGTGCGTTACTTCCTTTATTCCGGTCGTGGCGGTTACACAAGGCGAAAATAATGGAAAGCCAGAATGCTGAAGCGGACACATTTTCCTAGTGACCAAGAATGTGCCCTAGGTGTACAGCTGTTTCACATGCAAAGACATGACTCAGATACAGACTTTTTAGACAAAAACCTTTTGTTATACTGAGAACATATGTAACAATAGCCTGGGGGGGAGAATAATAGAATATTTGTTGTTTTGTGGAGGGATGTGGGAAGAGAATCTGAAGATAAGGAAGTTGAAAATTAAAATTTTATTTAAAACCTCTGTTTTTTCACTGCTATGCAGCGTATAGAAAAGTGTATTTAAGATGCTTCAGACAAATTCCTTATCCATATTGCATGTGCTGCCCATAACAACTTCATGATGCAAACACAAGTATCCTAGAAAGCTGATCAACTGTAATCTGAAATATGGGGATAACTACTGATTGAGCTCTCATCGCTCCCATTACTAAATGCTGATGTTACATTTGGAGGCATTAAAGCACAAAATGAAAAGAAATTTGAAGTTGGAGATTACAACCCTGCAGAGAAAAAAAATATCTGCGGTCAGATTTCATTGAAGTCCATTCATAGATATAGCGGAAATTGTCTGTACAAGATAATTTTTCGATGCTTGAGGCCTTATGCATGACAGGTACTTCAAGGYGTCATTATTCGGTTCCAAAGATGGCAGCACAGTAAACATGTGCGAGTTTCTGGCTTGTTGCCCTCCGCTTGGTCTAGTAAATCAGTCGCATTGTAGTTGACTTGCACTTTACAGAGCCTGCACTGGATCCTGTAGGACAGCAACCTAAGGCTGCAAAATCCAGAGTAAACACACTTTTCTAATTAAAAAAAAAAAAAGCCTTTCCAAGAATAGTCAAAGGCACAAAACCCTTTCTAATCAATGCAGGCAACTAACAAGCCAAGGGTTGGATATCTACGCCAAGACTATCTGGAATATTTACTGTCAAAAACCACAAGTATTAGAATGGTTTGAAAAGTTACATATCTGGGTCTTTTTACGCTCTTGGATTTCATTAACAGCTCATTTTCCAGAAATGTATTTTAGTAGCAATATAAACTTTAAACAAAAAAAAGGACGTAACTGCCTCACTTAATGGGATGAACTAAACTTCACTGTACAGGTCGTGACCCAGAGAGATGATGCGCTCTCTGTACGATCTGTACTTTTGCCTGATAAACCGATTATTTTCATTTGAAATCTAGTGGCAAACGTTCCCATTTCCTTCCGGGAAGCAGGAAGCGAAGCGCAGGTGGCACGTGGTGTTCCCGGCGTGCGGAGACGTTGGGACGCGATGGCACCGCGCAGGCCGGCGGAGCTGGTCGCTGGCACGCGGGGGGAGCGYGCGTCGAGGCCCGCCGCAGAGCGGCTGCGGCGCGCCCGAGGGCGCGGGCAGGGGGTTCCCTCCTCACCTTCCCGGTAAAAACTTGCTCCGTGGAATAAGCGGGGCGAGCACTGTCCTTCCCCAAAATTTCCAGGCAAACATGTTGCGGTTGGTCCGTGCGCTGGAAACATTGCTTCGATGTTGTCTGTCTGAAACCAGCAAACAACCAACCCCCCCCTTAGGTGTTTTCTAATCCCGATGTAATGACTTTGTTAGTGCCTTGAGAATTGTGCAGGGAAGTTGCGAGGAGGAAAATTCACCTTTTTGTTTTCAAACCAGGAAAAAAAGGAACGGAGAAAAACAGTAGCAGCTTTATGTGTTTCTTTACCGCCCTGCGTGCTGCTACGAATAAGGAAAGTCAACTGAGAGTGCCAGAACCCGGGGAAAAATAAAGATACTCGCAAACGGCCAGGGCTGCTGCCGCGGTCCCGAGGGGGCCGGGGCCGGGTTTCGGTCGCGCCGCTCCCCCTCCGCGGCGTCGCCCCCGGCTCCGGCCCCCAGGGGAAAATGGACCCGGACGCGCCCAGCGGGGGCGGAGACGCGCTGCGGGATTGGCCGCCGTCTGCAGTTGATATTGAAAGCCGCGCGCGGATTGGGCGGCCGCGGCGAGGGGGGCGGGGCGGGACCGGAGGGCGAAGCCATTGCCTAGGTAACGCCGCCCCCTCCCCCCGCCCCGCGGTGGAGGCGGCGGCAGCGGCGCGCGGCGCGGCCGTTACCGGTCACGGGCCGGAGGGAGCAGGCTCCTCGCTCGCGCCAGCCGCCGCCGCGCTGGCTGGGAGGCGGCGCAGGAGACGGCGGCGGCCGCTGCTGCCCGGGCAGGTGGGTGAACCCGAGCGGGCGGCGGTGCTGGGCGCCTCGCGTTGCCGGCTCGGGGCGGCGGGGTCCCCCCCCTGCCCCGTGCCCGCCCCGCGGCGGCGAGCTCCGCAGGAAAAGGGCGCTTCTCGCCTGCGGCTCGTTGCGACACGCGCGTTACTCAACTGCGCGCCGGCACCGCGGCGG
>NW_020450772.1:45348-216583 GCF_003343035.1 Apteryx rowi
CCCAACTGAGAACTCTTAATGATTGTTTTGTGACTTCTAGATAACGTTCGGATTATTCGATTTTCCCGGCTGCCTTCGGCTCGGTTTCTGAACGCTGTTTTCCTTCTGAGCCGCAGGAATTTGTATGGAGAAAGCAGTGTTTAATGCCGCGCGTTCCGAGTGGGATGCTGCGGCTCGTTGCCCGCAGAGGCCGGCCCGGGCCGGCAGTGCGCGGGCTGCTCGCTCGGCGGAGCGCTGCCCCGGCGCGCGTGCTCTCTGCAGGGCCCCCGCACGGGGAGCCGCCGCTGCGCGGGGCGGCCTGGACCTGCGCTAGCTCCGGAGCGCTCCTGCAAGAGCAGTGGGAGCCTTTCACGCCGGGATCGCTGGTCTGTCCGGCTCCGAAGCACAAGTGCGTGCAGTCTAATGCTAGACACTTTCCAGTATCAAGAAAAGTCACTTTTTTCTTACAGAAATTCCTGCATTTGCAGAGTTTTTGTCACCGGATATTTTGATGAGTTCTGCTCATCGAACATAGCCACAGTAAAGGTTGCATATGCTCTCTGTGAGCTACTGGTCAATTGTACTTTTGATGCTGAACTTAATTCAGGCTTAGGAAGTTGTTGGAGTGGAGCATTCCTAGAAACCTGAGTAACACGTTATATATGCTTTCAGGGCTGTTGGTTAGGGTTGAAAGTTGTACAAATGAGTAAAAATGTCACAGGGAGAGCTTTGATCTTCCTGTGCTTCGTAGTATTAGCTACAGACTCCCGCAACTGTAGGTCTTCAGAGATTAATTAAAAGGTGAAAAAGAACTTTTTAATACACTTATTGCTTTAAAAATGCATAGGCAGAAATATTGCATATCTGCCCTCTGGGCAAAGGCTTCTGAAGTCTAGTAGAACACACTAAGGTGTTTAGGGAATCGGTCACCAGGTCACCCAGAAGTTTCACGCTCATCTTTTCTTCAGACTGGTGATAGTTTTCCAGGCTTTGGAATTTTCATGCCAGCAGGTAGAGCTTTTCAGAGGGTGAGAGCCATAAAAGTATGCTTGAACAAAAGTTCTCCAGTAACTGCTTTTTCAGCCTTTTTTAAAGAATATCAGAATATGATGAGTATTTTGTTGTTTGACTTGGAAACATGTTTTTGTGGGCAGGGTTTTAGCCTATGATTAATTTTTTTTTAATTAAAAAAAAATAAGTTCTTCCAAATATGGTCTTAAAGTATTTTTTAACTTCTATTTAAATATCTGGGTTTTTTTGAAGAAGAAGAATAAGAATCACTTCTGTTAAGGCAGGTTTCACTTCCTTGGAATATCTGATGTCATAAACTTGCTGGTTCTCCAATTGTCTACAGAGTTTTGGCAGAACTTCAAATTTTAGTGTAGGAAAGCCTTCCTTAAAAAATGTTTGGTTTTTTTCTTCTTTATGATGTAGTAAGGAGGGAATGTATCCTCCCTCTTCTCCCTCATCCCACTACTCCTTTCCCTATCTTGCAAGTTGTACTTAAGGTCAATAGGCATGCGAAGTGTTGCAGACTTTCTTTAAAGTATGCATGTGTCTGCAATATGCTCTTACTAAGGAGATGTGAAATTTAAAAACAAAATCCAGTAAAAAAACAAGCTGTCAGAACATGCTAGGAGGGTGTAGGAAAAAAGGTATCCTTTTTTACTTTGGAAGATAGGTGGAAACACATGCTAGTGTTTGTTTAGCTAAAAAGCGGGTATCATAACTGATTAAAAAAGAAAATTAATTTAGTGAAAGTGTTTCAGTGACCAGGGGCACAGAGTTAAAGTAGTTAAAGTGCTTTTTCATGGATCTAGAGATACACATGGAAGCTTTGCTCTAGGTTCTCTAGAAGTTGCCTCCGGTTAACTTATCTGAAAATAGGTACCTGTCCACATGGGTTGTTGGGCTGTAAAATCTGGCGCTATATTTTCTGCAAAGTCCATGGGGCTGCTTAGGTTTAAAATGGATTTTCTGACTCTCAGCACTTGGTAGCAACTGAATGCAAGTTACTAAATTGACTCTTTCTTGCAACTGGCAGTTCCTGCAAAAGCAATCGAGGAGAGAGAAATCTGAGGTATGGAGAGAAAAATCTGAAATAAGCATTATTTGTACAGTTGCATAAAAAAGTTATGAGGGTTTTTTAATAAACATCTATTTATTTGTTATTGACACTCAGAGATTACATGGTGCATCTCAAACCTCAGTTCTCCTGCCCCAAAATGTGAGTGCCTGAAATCATTGACAGCTTTAAAAAAAAAAAAAAAAAGGCATCAGCGTCTGAGTGTATTAAACAGTTTGTTTTGTGGCAATGCTGTTAGTCCTCACAGACTCACTCACCACGTGAAAGTCTTATGGTTAATGTGTTTTGTGTTAATAACTTAACTGAATCGGATCTGGTGGCAAAAATCATTTTACATTAGAAACTTACCAGTTTTTAAATTTGTTTGTTTATTTAAGATAGACTGAAAATAACTTGTAAACATGTAGTTTTGCTTTGAATTAGTAAGGTGTATATACTTCTAATCCAGAATAAACAGCAAGTAACAATAGAGGGTTCTGACAACTATCACAAATAGGAAATTCTGCAGAATTGATAAGGTTAAGGTTACATGTATTTGTATAAGGCTTGAAGTGTCAATTGGTTTATGCACAACACTGTAAAACAGATTGATCAATCTATCAAATTTACATGGGTAAATCTTTATATCTCAAGCTTCAGTGGAAATACATTCAGGAGTGTGGTTCTATTTATACTTACTGCAGTTGCAGAGTGAGGCCCTAATATGCAAACACTTGTGGATATGTAGCTAACCAAATAGTTGAATTTACATAATAGTTTCAGAAGATTAAGGAAATAAATAGTGAAGTTCATATGTCAAAAAAAGCTGCTTTTAATAAGGATTAAGATTGGAGCAATTATACTGCCTCCCATTCATTGAGGGGTAGAAGGGGGGGGGGGTCAGTTTTAGGTAGCCAGAGTTTAATTGCCAGAATACTACATAATGTGGCCTTTCTTAAGACTGGTTGTATGCAAATGGCAGGCTCAGGTTGTCCTTAGGCACTTTGCTACTTTTGCTTCCTGGCTTTGCCTGTTGGCCATAAGGGGGGGAAATGCCCCAAAGGCTTTTTGAGTTGCATTAAAAGGGGTGGGGGGGGGGGGAAGGTGCAGCTGTGCTAACTTCAGTCATCCAGTTTCTTATCTTAAATACTCTTGACTTGCAATTATGAGTTAATTGAACTCAGGATTAATTTTGTGTCATTTGTGCCAAATTTGTATGTGTAGAAACATTTTCTTTCTATTCTTTTTAAAAAACATAAAAACTATGAGTACTATAATAATTCTCTTGATACAAAATTAGCTAAATGTAAACTTTGCTATTCACAGCTTTCTTATGTTTCTTTCAAAATTGTCAAGCTTGCATACTTTTGAGGAGTAGGGTCATGTTAAATGTACACTATGTAACTAAATGGTATAGGGTGCTTTTCTGCTTCCATTCATGTTGTTATTTCCAAAAGTTACTTATTCTGATAGGCAAAATAATTTTCTGTATTTTGCACCAGAAAATATCATAATAAACTGTCATAGGTGTCAGTGTCTAGTTTTATGTTTGCATAACTTATTCTATGTGTTGCTGTAATGCTAAACAGTTTAATTTATCAAATTAGCAACAAAGGTTATCCCCAGATTTTCTTCCTATTTTTTTTTAAACAAACTTTTGAACAAGTAGGGTATAGTTCCTTGAGGCAGAAGTGAAGTGAGTTGATCTGATGGGATAGAGTCTGCTCTGAAAATAAACTACTTCTAAGAGTTCATGGAGAATTGTGACTCTTGCATGTAAAATAGCTGTGTAAATATACTTCTCTGCAGAAACTATGTTGATTCTATGGGAAAGATAGGTCCTGTAATGGAAAAAAAAATTATCCTATGGGTTTAATTTTTTGTACACGTATATGATAGTATCTTTCTTCCTTGCATAAGTTTGCCTGGAAGAGCCTCTTCTTTCTTTTAATGTCTTTGTGAGATCTAAGTAATAAGTGCATTTATGTTGTCACCTTATAGCAATAAAAAGCTGGGGGGAATAGCATGAGTAAAGATTCCAAACTTCTTTTCACAGTGCTCCCCTGAGGCTTTTCTCTTGTTTCTTGTATCCAGTGCAGGTGACAGATGGTTCTGTTCATGCTTTGATTTGGAACTGATGAAAATAAGTGGGGTGGAGTCCATTAGGAGACTTTCCTCTCACTTTGGGTCATTCCTGTCCTCCCCTTGCCCCCAGACACCATATATCCACTGTATTTAAAASACTATGAATGGGTTCAAAAATGAGTTAATACATACTGATAAAAGCTTTGGATTTGCATCAAATGGCAGCATGTGCAAAATAATTTGTTTGGATAGTAGAGGTAGCTTAATATTGAAGCCAGTGAGAGTGTTTCCACTTATGGATGTTGTCACTTAAATAAGAATATTAGCATGTCTTTGGTTTTAGGATACTAAGTATTTAGTATTTTTATGAAGCATTTGTTAATTTTCAGTGTTTTTTTCAAAGTCTTTTCTGTGTCTCTTTGAATGTACAGAAGGTATCTTTAAGCAAAGGAATGAAATACTTATTTCAAAAATATGCATAAGAATTGTCAGATGCTTATTAGAGCTTCTGTCTGGCGTGTGCGGTGGTTGGTGTTCTGCGGGATGGACCTGAGACTGTAAGAAGCTTGCAGTCCTGCTGTCAAATGTTCTTGTGACAGATCAAATAAAGAAGACATGCCCTCTTTTTTGACAAGTTGTGCTTGTATGAATGGAGTACTAGAAGCAATTCAAAAATCAGAGTGGGTAGATAGCTTTATAGAATATTGTAAACATCTCTAGAAATCTCTAGAAAATAGTTGGTAACATTTCTGGTGCACCATGCTCTTGTGGTAGCTATTTATTGAAAAATGCCTCTTTAAAATCATTTTTTAAATAAAAGCAGTGCTTGAGAGAGGTGGATTTTGATATTGTTGTGGCATCTAATTTCCCAGGAAAAATGCTAGTTCAAAATTACTATCTTATCTTCATTTAACAATTTAGCTGTTCAGGGCTATAGAATCCATTATTAATAGCACACCCAATTTTAAAACAAAGTTATTACATTTGTAACCCCAAATGAGACTGCTTTCAGATTTCAACATGATGAGTAGGTTTTCTGTTGTCACAAGACATTGTGTCATGTATGTGACACAGTGATCTCAGTATCAGCGCTTTGTATTGCATCTTCCAGGGGCCTTGGTGGTAGCCTGCAGTTCGTTTTTTTCTTTGTTTGTTTGTTTTTTAAACATGCACACACTTTTTTGCAGCATCCGCCTTTCAATATTCCTTATTTTTTCTTGTGGTCTATGGTTTAACTTACTACTCTTGGCTAATTCTTCCTCCCCAAATCCCCCATCATTTCTCCCTGCCCCCCCCCCMAAAAAAAAAAAAAAAAAAGAAAATAAGGACCCGTGTGTTAACCATTCACTCTGTGTCTTGTCCACTTGCTACAGTGCCGGTTGCCATGGGGTCCTGTCACAGGGATCTGTACTTTAAATAATTTATGCTTTACAAAGCGTAATGTTTTGTAAGATGAAATCTGCAAAAGAAAGGACTGTTTGGTGACTGCTGTGGGAGGGAAGGAAACCAGTAGTCATGAATGGGGTCCAGGCTAGGAAGTGAGCAATGGGACTGCTGTAATAAGGGCTCAGCAGTCTGGGACTAGAGATATACTGGAGAGACTTGGAGGCTGGTGGTAGAAAACATGATGCTGGGAGGGCTGCTCTTGGATCCGGTAGTTTTCAATGCTTGAAGATGGCTGGGGATGTTCTTGCCTCTCTCCTGATTGTTTCTTCAGCTCCCTTCTGGACCTACATGGGTGGTGATAAGGGAAGTAAGACCTTTGGGGGCCCTTCATAGTGTTCTGCTGAAAACTATGTGGGCTTGGAGTATTTGCATTTCTAGCCATGTGCGCTGAGTGTCTTCCTTAGGTGTGCCTCTGTCCACTGAAACCGTTGTTCCTTCCTCCTTGTCCGCTTCATGGCTGCTTGGTGTGTTTGTGACCTGTGGCTGTCAGACAGAGACCAGTACTGGTGCGTTACGGTCCGACACTTGGTCTTTGAGGATGTTGACCCAGGATACTAAGAGTAGGGCTGTTATTCCTGGGTGCAAAATAACCTGGGCAGCTTGGGCCAGGCTTTCAGCAGGATGCCCTATAGGTTTTCATGGCTGGAACTACCCTTTGTGTTCTCCCATGTACCTGCTACAGGGGAACAATTCATGGATCCTGGTGTCTAGGTAGTAAGATGTTAGGAATGATATTTGTTCATGTCTGCTTTAAAAGGAAGCCTGGCTGAAGCATTTTGCTCACACAGTATGCTTCAGAGATAAGCTTAGCTGGACTTTGGGAAAGCTCCAGAAAAGGAAGCAAAAATAACTATATGGGTGGAAGTAGTGGACTAGATTAAAATTTTAGGGAAGATAGAAGTCACACAGTAGAACTTGATACATGTGTTAGAAAAGTAAGCTTATTGCCAGTAATTTTGAATTTTACTGTCCAGGTATTTACATGCTTTGCTGTAAGCAGCAATTCAAGATATCAGTAAAATAAGTTATTTAAGAGGGAGTGGCGGAGTCATAACCAAGGATCCTGTAGGTAAAGGGTCAGTGCCTGACATATGGAAAGCAGTAGAGCACATGGAGGTAGTGCTCATATGTGTATGCAGTCTGTGTAGGCAGGTGAAATAGCCAAGTTTCAATGAGACAAAGTAGAAGGCAAGTCCTGTAATTGATTTATTGAACTCTTTAACAAAAAATAACAAAAGTGAGTCCAAACATAGCAGGAAATAAAATTTCAAATGTAGCTTTATTCTTTCAGTTTTCCTATATCAATTTTGAATGGAAGTTTCATGTGCATTTTATTTGCACCATGACATTAGGATTGAGCCATAACATCAGGAGGTGACGACTACTTGGCTTCATCTGCTGAAGTATTATGAATTGTTTATTCTTAGTAATGATTTAAGTGTGAAGGGGTGTATGTGGAGAAGAGCTGTCCTGCTTTCCTTTTCATGTAAGGAGAATGTTTAGGAATCTGAACTATTCCTGTTGTGTGATAAATACTGACTGGGAAGTGAGTAGTAATTTCTGAACGCTCTTGACTTGAATGAAGAAAAGCATCATTAGTCTGGCAGATTGTCAGCTGCAAATGATACATTAATCTTTGGCACAGTGCTCTTGCTAGCAAAAAAGAGGCTTTCCTTTCTGGTATTAATAATAAAAAGGAGGGCGGGGGGGGACTCATTATCAGTCCTCAGCAGGCTGCTTTGAAATAACCCTGCAAGAGAGACATTAAGCCTGTGATAAAAGTCCTTTAATTTTTTTATTCAATAAAAAAACCCCAAACCTTTTCCTAATATGCTGATGATCTGCATCCATCCACATAACTAACTTTTCTTCTAATAATAACTTTTGTGTGATTATACAGTTTCAAATAAAGCTTTGTAACAACTGCAAAATTTTGTGGGTTATTTTAAAGATGAAGAAACAGCATTACTAAGATGTGTATTAGATCATACAGTATGTGGTAAGTCTTCATCCTAGGCCAGTTTTACTTCCCTAGCACTCTGAAAATAGTGTTTTTCCTAGTTTTTTTCCCCCAATTAATTATAATCTCATATTAGTGGCAGTCATGTACTAGAGTCTTTTTTTTTTTTTTTTTTTTAACTAAAAATGTTTGCTTACACTTCAGTTGGGTGACAAAAGTATATTGAAAATACTGCTAAACTCAAGAGAAAGATCGGACTCTCTTCATTACCTAAATGAGAGCATTTTTTTCTGAATTGTTGGTTTAAGTGTTAGATACTAATTTTTTTATATACTAGGTTCTTGGAGTTCAGATGATAACAGTGCATAAAAAATATTTTCATACAGTAATCTTTGTATTGGTATCTATCATAATTATCCATTAACTTTCTAATTCCTGTGGGGACTATAAAATAAATCTAGTGTACTAAGAGCTAAAGTGATTAGAATAGCTGAAAGATACATCATAAAAAGGGAATGTTATTTAGTAGGAATGAGTTCTTCAGTAAGAAGATAGTTTTACAGGAATCTGAGGACATAACTAAAAAAGCTAGAAGAATTATTAAGGCCATAATCAAGGGTTGTTCTCATCATTTTTCCTCTGGATTCTTCAATAGTTTCATCAAGATTTGCAGCAGCTTTAAGTCTTTTGAATTTTGAACATATTGGGTGCTTTCATCACTTTTGTCACCTCAAATACACTGGATTACAAATCACCTTATATTCAATTTGCTGTTCACCATAATATGATAAAAGTCTTTATCTGTTTCCACTTTTTAAATGAAGAACTACTGTCTCTGTAATTTTTCCTTTACTCCATTTTGTTTAACTTAAACTTCAATGTTAATTTTCTTGGGTGAGAAATACTGTGGGTAAAGCACTGGCTAGGGAATAAGGATAATTAGATTCTGTTTCCAACTGTGTCACACAGCCACTATATGAGTTTGAAGAAATTTGGTTATCATTGAGTGTTCTCATCTGTGCATTGGGGATGAGGGGACTTCTTTTTCTTTCTTTAGTGTCTTTGCTTGATAAAATTTACTTATGTTTATGTCCGTGAACATGCACAGTGTCTACTATAACAGACCTTAAATACTTGAGATGCTACTTTAAGACACATGCAAACACTTAGCTGAAAAAGCTTCTTTGTAGCAGCTGTGGTAGTTGAAATGAATAGCAAATAGTTATGTGTTTTAAATTAGGATGCAGAAACTGTGAATGATTTTTTTTTTTTAAGTGGTATATAAGATAAAATGTCCCCCCGATACACATCTTAACTTTGCGTAGGTGCTGTGAAAATGCTTTCAGTGAATGAATATCTGCTTTCTTGGGGGGAGGAGAGTAAAGCAGAAATTATCCATAAAAAGTAAGCAGACTGTAGTACAGCAGCTAAAGTATTTTTAAAGCACCATATTAAAAAATTAGTCTTTGGTGTACTATTTCCATGAGAATAGAAATTTGAGTGATTAACCCCCTTCTATTTATAGCTGTTTTCCCTGGATTAATGTGCCTGCTCCAGTTAATTTCTAGGTAAATTTTATGAGAAGGCAGAGGAATTCTTCCCTTAGTGTCCTAAGTTGCTTTCTTCTTGATGTGAATTTCACAAATTGGGTTGCTGTATTTTCAGTTTTATTTATACTTTGATAACTCATTAACTTTTATTGCAAGCAAGCACAAGATTTGAAAAGTCCTTCTGCATTTGATGGCTCTTTTTGTTTTCCCATCACTGTTTGCTGATCTTAAAATACTGGTACGTCACTGCTTAAGACTGATCTTCTGGAGTTATTGGCTGATGAGAGTGAAAGATGCTGCATGCGCATGCCAGACTGATAAAGGTCCAAAGACAAGGCTATTAGTCTGTAGGTTAACAAAATGAAATAAGGTAATAGTCTCATAGCCAGGCCTCCTATAAACCAATTATTGTTAAAATTTTGTACCTTCTTGATGCCAAAAGGTAATTCTTCATTGCTAGTTTGTCACGGCTTGTTGGTCATGAAAGTAGCGTGCTACTTTTCATGTTTGTGGGTTTCTTTTAAAACTGTATTTATGGAGTAATAAAGAATTTCTACTTCCATAATGACAGCTTTCTTAAAAGATTGGAAGTAGGGTTGTTTAGACTCCTTGTAAAAGGAGGAGTCTTCAGAAATGGCAGCATAGCTGAGACTTTCAGCCCAAGCTCCCGTATTTCAGTGTTTAATAGATCCAGATGAAGAAAAATTTCTTTTGGAATGCAGTGGCAAAGGAAACGGTCTGAGTGTTTTCTAATTTTCTGTTGTTCTGCGATGTGCTTTCTTGTGAGAAGTAGAATAGGATATCAAGGGACTTTGGTGTTTTCTTTTTGACTTATGATGGGAGAGAACTTGAAAGGCATTAAGGGAAATAGTTTGAGTCATTCCTCAAGGTTTGCACCCTGCAGTAAATAAGCTTTTACTGTCAAGTTTGGTGGTGTGAAATTTTAATCGTGGCCAAACAACTTTTGTATGAAAACTGAGAAGCCTTTGCTTTCTTTTGCAAAAGTCAGTTTTCTTGATTACTGAATTTACTGCATGTGTTAAGAACTGCTTTCTCTAGTTATGCATGCTGCTGCTCCTGTGCTCTTCTGCGCTCACAGGTTGACATCCCTTGCGTACCACTATCTTTGCTGTTACTTGGAAGCGAAGCAACGTGTTGTAGCTGGGAAAGTTGTTCTGACAGGAGGAGGGTGCAAAGATGGAGGATGGGGAACCAGTAGTGGAGTGGTGGTTGTCAGAAGAAGGGCTCTCCAGGGGTCTGCTCTGGAAGAAGGAACTCCTCCTCACTGATGAGAACTACAGAGCTTTCATGTGCCTATTGCCAGAAATCCATGTAAATACCTATCTTGTAATCCAGAGGCAGAAGGAGGCTGAAGATGTTTGCTGGAGTGCATCTGCTGCCTCCTCTCCTCAGTCCTTCTGTGCTTTGCCTGTCAAAAAGGCTCAGTGCATGAAGGTGGTTTTCAGTCCAGCTTTCCTCAGGTTCTTCTTTTAGTCTTGGGGTATTTTTAGACATGTTACACAAAGTTAAGAAGGTTGTATTTTATTCTTCCTGTCTTATTGTTCATGGTTCATCTCAGTATCAAGAGTTACATCACAAGTTGACCATACTGTAGCATTGTCTTTGCTCTGGTTAGAGCAGCTCTAATCAACATCGCATCTGAAACACTGATAAGAAGTCATTCACCTATGCTAGGGCTCTGCCATGAAGATTGCTCTTTATACAAAGAAAGAGTATTCCCACGCGTTCGGTGCTGTACCGGTGTTTCCATCACGCAGGGTCATGGTTGCTGCTACTCTTTTTGCAGACAGTAGAGATTAACAGAGGAATAAATATGGCAGCGCTCCAAAGAGGCTATTCTGAGCAAGGTGTAGCTCTACTACAGATTTTCATGCTCGGAACATAGAAGTAAATTTCTCTTCTGGAATGTTCCTGGGACACCACAAAATGTTTTCACTTTCGTTAAAAATAATACTGTAGAAAAATATTGTTCTTTATTCCAACTTTTTCATTAATAAAGGAAGCTGAAAAGTGCCACATGGTCTAAATTACTATGCTGATCACTGCAACTGTTACAATAAAAAGGAAGAAAGTGTTTCTTTTATCAAGTGTTCTAAAATTCTCAGTGATATATCTCAAAGCAGTGGAAAAACTATGAACAGTTTTGAAATCTGACTCTCTGATCCAAATCTAGATTTGAACTGTTGATTTGACCAGAGCAGGGTTGTTTTTTGTTCTGAAACCAAGCACTCCACCTGCTTCTAGCCTGAAAGTAGTTCAAGTTTTGTGACTCTTAGATTATGTACTGTTATGAATTGTCATGTTGAAGGGTGTGGCATTTCAAGATTTTTTTTGTTTTGTTTTTGTGAAATAATCTAAAAAAGCCTTTGTATGATCAGGGCCTTTACATACCTGCTTGTTGAGCTATTCTTTCTATGTTTGATGCTTAACTTTCAGAAAGAAACCTGCTCAATTAAATTTATTAATTTGGGGGGGGGTAGTTTAAAAAAAAAWATATATATATATATCTTAATTCCTAGCAGTGCCAACAAAGCCTTATCTGTTTTCTTCTAAGAAGACAGAATCTCTAATAGCCACACACTTTTTTTCTTTTTTGTTAAATAATGGATGTGCTAGTTGATTGAGAGGGTTATAGATCTTTTATGGAAAGAGACATTAGGGGAGACAGTCTACCAATATATACTGCATTGCAGCTTTTATTATATAGAGGGAAAAAATATTTAACAACAGGGATAAAAGCATCTTCCTGTAAAACAAAGCCATTCATAAAAAGAATTATATTGAGACCTGGGAATGTGATTGTCTTCATTTTTGTTAGGAAACTGGGTCTCAAAATCACACTCAGATACATAAATTATCATAAATTGTGCACTGATTACCTTCTACTCAACTGTACTGCCAGTCTTAAATTTGTACATGAAGAATAGAAGGAATAACGGAATAAGGAATAAGTGGAAGAAGGAATAAAGGAATAAGCTGCCATCGTTTCCATGTTTCAGAGAAAGTGGAAGAAGCCCAAAACTGTGTTCAGGCTTGCTATTAGTTTTCTGTTTGGTTTTGCCTGTTTTCCTCTGTCCCTTCAAATACTTAAGAAGTTCTCTGTTGAACTGCTAACGTGATAGGAGCATTTCTTCAAACCCTGCTGATCTCAGTTCCGGGTTCCTCTCGGTGATATCCCTTTCTGGTTCGTAGCACAGTTGAGATTCTTGAAGGTCTGCACACACATGCACACTCCATGAATTTGTACGTTCTGGCATGTAACATATATAACTTCTTTGAGACCCTGATTTTTCAGCACCAGAGTGGGAGGCAATAGAAGTCTCACAACATGAAAGAAGGGGGAGTAAGAGCAAATTAAAATGTGCAGTGTTACATTATCCAAAAGAGCTTAATAGATTTGCTTTTGAACGCTGAATATAGTGTTTGTTAAAGGTGAGCTGTTTGTTAAATGCCTGAAATTTTTTCCTGATCACAACAAATATTATTAGCAATTGCTTTTAGTTTCAGTTAGTATTCACTATGTACATGTGAATGATGAAATACTGTTGATATTTATCATGTAGTATTTGGGATTAAGCAGTATGTTGGATTGCAGCAACAATCATTTTTGAAGCAGAAGTTAATTAGACATTACTGTGTTAGTTCAAAATCTGTTGTAATCCACATTTTGGAGGTTGTTTTGTTTGTAAAGAGGAAAAAAAAAACCCTTAAAACTGATATCTGGAGCAAAGTTGGAAGTAGCTTCACAAAAAGCTCATAACAATTTATTACTGAAGAAATAAATTATTTAGTCTTGCTATTGACTCTACTAATGTGTGCTCGATTATGTAAAAATTAAATATGCACATAAAAAGCATAATTTGGAAACTACAGAGAAGTAAATTCACAGTTTCACCATATTAGTTTTTTAACGGAACATAATTGGCAAAGTGAAACATCAGCATGTGAAAGCACTGAAGAATATAGACTATGTGGAAGAGATCGCAAGAAACAAAAAGCAAGAGTAGTCATTAATGTTTACAAGTAACTAATTAATTGTGATAAGATCTTTGCAGAGTCATGATGAAAGCTCACTGTTTTGTTTCTGTGCTTAAAATGCAATTAAATATTGTAAATTGTGGATGGGATCAACAGGAGTTCCCCCTCCCCCCATGCGTTTTTGCATATGAACACAGTAGTCAGAAAAAATATATTAACAATTAAGGGCCATACTCAGGTATCTAAAACTCTAAAGAAACACCTAGCTGATGAGTTATGCACCCTAAAAGTCTTTCAGGGCGTTTAAGGAAATCATGGAGAAGGACTTCATGAAATTTAGGCTGTCTGAAAATGGCCTGGGGTTTAATAAAGTAGTATACGATTTCTTTGTCAAAAGGGGGGATGGGGAGGTAACTTTGTTCCTTAACAATTCTAACTGACCTTGTATTCTTTTCTGCCAAATAATTAACTTACTTTCAAAAATAGGCTTCAAAACAAAACGAAAAAAAAATTATGGGGCATAATTGTGGTTTGATATAGGACCATGAGGTCCAGTGCTTCACTTAAAGCTCACAAATACAGGATTTGCCCTGCTGCTGACACCCGCTGAGATTTCTGTGTCTAAGCAGTGTGACTTTCTACATGTTCTCAAATATTGACTTAGATGTAGTGAAAATCTATGTGGAATCAACTCTTTATCATATTGAATCTGTTTTAGTATTCAGAAAGATGAATTTTGAACTGTGTGACTGCTGAGGGGTCTACAAATGATAGCAGAGCCGACAGCAGATTAGCAGTTCATTGACTATTGCAAACATCTCTGTAGATGCTGCAAGGGCTTGTGCAGGGTGGTGATTTTTTGCCCCTGCCTAAACTACTCCTCAGTGGTTCAGTTAGCTGAGCCTTGAGCTTCGTGCCCTGTGTGTATACGCGCACACGTGCAGGTATGGATTTCCTGGAGGAGCGTTATTCCCGGTGTGACTGCAGTGAGCATGATTTCTAATTCTTCACTTCCACACACTAGACATAGGGAACTGGAGCAAAGTTGCAGCGCTGGACTGGGGATGCAAGTGATGTGTGGGCTCTGGTGGGAGGTGGGGGAACTTAAGTCTTCGCACAGAGGAGTCTGTTCAGTCTAAACTGTTTTTTTTGTGAGCAGCTTTGTTGCTGCTGAACCAGTCATGTAATCACTTGTGCCCTAGACTGGGTTAGAACTGGAAATGAGCTGGAAAACATTACTAGGTTGACTCGCTACTTATGAATCAATAAAAAGCAGATCTAAGCATTTGTGAGTCACGAAGAGTCGTAGAAGCACTGCTGCTTTTATAAAATGGTCATGCACAGCCTAGAACTTTGTGGTTTTTGAATGGTAGACTACCTTCAGATCTGGCACATGCTCCATCCCAGAATCTCACTTAGGATGTTGTGGCAATCTGGGGTGCTTATTTAAGGTATCAGCGCAGGCAACCGTCTCCTATATTGAACACATCTGCAGGCTCTCCCGCACTTCTCACGGAGACTTTGCTAACCTTGATTTCAGCGCGCTACTGGCTGGTTCACAGAACGGTTGGTTGACTGACAGAACAAGAGAGAAAGAACCTGCAGTCTACCAGTCTTATAGCTTTATTACCAGTGATTTGTTCCTCTTCTCCTCTGCCTAGGGCACTTTTCAAGGTGGAACAACAGAAGAAAAACAGCTGGATCATTCTGAAAAACAGTCCTTTTCATTATGTTTGTTTTTGTTTAGAAATCCTAAATCATGCAGGTGATGCCTTGTCAACTGAAAGTTTCTGGCTTTTGCTCCTTGAGGTCCTTTGCTATGCAGTGACAGCAAGAACCGCAAGTCTTTTGCTTCTTTGACTTCATTGTAAGGACAAAAGTTTGCCATCTGCCCCTCCACTCCTATCGAGTTCTAAATGGCAGTGGGTAGGAGGGTTACTGTGGTACTTAACCCTTATTGCCATCAGGATATATCACTGACAGAGAAGAAAACCCAGGAAATTAAATATAAATTTCACTAACTGACACTGTATTAGAAATCAGTATTTTCAAAATAAATAGCTGATGAAAACTTGCAAGATCTTTTTAGTATTGCCTTACAGTTCTAAACTGAAAGGAATTCTTCATCAGAGAGTGTGACCCAGTAAAAAATCTGCTTTATGGCAAAGCATGTTAGTAGGTACCTATGTGTAAGCACAAACTTCTCTTAAACAGATCTGTCAGACACTAAAGGGGGTTTCAAAGATGTGAGCCACAGCTTAGTGATATTAGCTCTCTAGAGTGAGTGTGGCTTCTTTAGAGGGTGATTCATAGTGGGGTGAGTACAGACTCCTGCTTTGAATCACTCACTGGAATAAGGTAATTATGCTATGAAATTCTTTTAAATGAAGAAATGTAACTGAACTTGCTTCAAATCACGTTTCTAGCTATTATCCATTTAACTTTAAAATATGTGGGGCGATGTTCTTCAAGCTATTCATCAAAATGCTTTGTGRTCCTTGTTTTGTCCTTCTTAAGAAGAAAGATTAGGGCTGTAAACTGACTTGTAGTTCTGACTTAGCTCTCCTTTATGCAACTCATTTGGCTTAGAGGTAATCTGCAGTTTCTGTCTCTACTTGTTTTTTACTTTCTGTGGGTATTTTTATGTGAAGAGAGCTTGTGGCTATATGCCTATTTTGTTTTGGTTGAAGAGATTTTGTATGAGATAAATGGATTGCACAGAGCGACTGTGTTCTGGATTTTTAAGTGAGACGCTTCAGAAAAGGCTGAGACTTGATTCCTCTCCCCCCCCCCCGCCCCCAGGATATTATTGTCTTTGAACATCCCTAAACACCTATGAGTGTAGAACACGAGGAATAACATTGCTGTGTATACAACAGTACACTCTCTTCATTATTGATAAAATATTTTGTCTCTTGATAGTAGTGCAGAAATAAAGGTGCCACCTTTAAAAGGTCAAACCTGGCTAGTCCTGCTGAAGTGACCATGGGCACTACATAATTAGGAGGATGAGGTGCAGCTCTAGTGTTTTGGTCACCTTGTACACAATACTGTGCAATAGGTAGGAACTCATTTTTTTCAAAGTTCAAGCTGTAATTGGCATTTTTAATGCTCACACTAAAATGTGTGGTATCTGGAAGTCTGAGGTGGCTGTGATTTAACCAGATGTGCACTGTGGGAAATTCTTTTTCTCACTGTTTTAATTCCTGGACTTTAGTCATAATAGCTTAATTACTTAGAGAGAAAGTTCTGGAAGACCTTTGTGCCTGTTATTGCTGGAACTTAGGACTGAGAAAGCAAAGAAAAAACATACTGCTTTATTTTCCTCAGCATTCGTATCTTGTTAATTTGAAAGTATTTGGTGTTTTTGTCTGGTGAGTAATCCTCTTCTTGTCTCAGACTCAGTAAAACAGAGAGTTTTATTACAGCCAATTGGATGCTACAGCAGTTAATTCAGCTTGACGTGTGCTTATCCAGTCTTCAGTGCTATTGAGAGCATGAAATGCATGAGACAGCTTTGAGGTAGCTGAAGATGTGAACCAAAAGCTGTAAAATACCCTAGCTGTCTGCTTCTCTGTATAGCTGTCCACAACATCTGCAAATGCTCTCAGCCCTGAGCCTGATGCCTCCCTCAGTGGCAGTGAGAGTGGGAAATGGATTTGCAAAGAGGAAGATGGTCAGGAAACTGCTGCATCGTGTGATTCAGCCCGCTCACAGTTCCTTAACCTGCTGCAAACCTGGAGCAGTCTCGCTCACAGTGTCTCTGCAGGTTCTGGCAGAATTTGTAGGGGAGCCTGCCTGATAGGTCTAGAAATTGTTATAGGGGAGAAGGCCATAGGGCTGGAAACTGAGCCCAGTAATTGCTGTACAGCATCTTACATTATTTCTGAAGGATTYTTTTGTTTTGTTTTTGTGTGTGTGTGGCCTGCTTGCCTGGCTTATGATTGTTTTGGTTTAGGTTAGATGCCATGTGGGAGTTTTAGGCAATGGTTTGTGACACGTTTTTTCTCCCTTTCCTCCCTTGCATGCCATTTTTTTGTCATACGCTTATCAGTGTTTCTGTGGACGTAAAGAAGAGTACAGGGGGGAGATTAAAAGAGCTCAAACTCTAGAAAATTTTACAGTATTGTTACAAAAGTTTTGATTACCACCATATAGTTATCTGATTCTTGAATTATTTCATAGGACTGCAAGGCTTTTTCTAAAAAAAAAAAAAAAAACAAAAAAAAAACCCCCCCCCCCCCAACCCAACAACAACAACCTTTTATGCTTAGGATAAAAGCCGTATCTGTGTCATAAAGGCGTAATAAAAGGATTCATTAAAAAGATTGTTTTGCAGGCTGTCTCGTGATTCTCAAGTAGTAAGCGGCTATGGAATAGAATTTCTGTTACGTCTCTGGTACTTTCTGTAGAAGTGGTGTGGGTGTAGACCAAAGGGCGAGCACCCGAGGGGGTTTTGTTTTGTGTTTTTGGCTAAGTTCATGACGGAGACCCCCGGTGGAAAAGTCCAAATGGCAGTTTTATTTTTTCCACATTCCCCAGGGCGATGTGGTGGGGAGGAGGTGTGTGCACATCAGAGTCTAGTTTGTGTTCACTGCTTGAGGCAGATACTAAAATCTTATTAACAGTCTTCCTGATCCTTTCTCTGTTTCCAGAAGGTTATGCATGAATGTTTCTTATGTAGTTGAGGTTCTTGCTAGCTGTTTGTTAGTTAACAGTGCAGCAGAGTTTGTACTTTGGTCTGTTAGATAACATATAGTCACCACCTTTGAAAAATTTTCCACTTGTGCTTTGAAGATAGAAAGGGTAGTGATATTTGAAAGGCTGACTGTGATGTGATCTGCAGTTACATTGATAACCATCTCTTGTAACTTCTGTTCTACTGGTCTGAAAAATGAGAAAGGATGGTAAGGTAGAAAAAGAAAGCTGCACTGTCATCCCAAGATGAAGGCAAGAGTTGTTTGTAACACTTGAAAATAGTAGTGAATGGTTTGTTTGCAAACATCATAAATGTTTTAAGGTTCAGAGGGCTAGCCGTTCTCCTGGCTATCCTCAGCATGCAGCTGCTTGCAGAGGATCAGCAGGAAGCGTATTGTCAATACCAGGTCTGAAATGCAGCAGAGATGGATGAAATCCCCCAAGCTACTATGAGAGTAGAAGGACAGAGGACAGTGAGCAGTTGGGACTGGAGGGAAATGAAATCTAGCAAGCAGTAGACTGTGGGGAAGATAAGAATTGATAAACTTTGACAGGAGCTATTCACAATGTGCTGGGTTGCTGAATGTGTGCAATTTATGGACCCTAGATATTTCTCAGACTTTATGCATGTGCTAGCTCTTGAGTTGACTACTAATGCATTGACTGCTGTGCAAAAACAGGTAAGTCTTATTTCTGCCCAAGTTCTGAATAAGACATGAGGAATATTAGTTCCTCTTGCCTTTCCAGTGTCTTACAGTTGAAGACAGTACAAAAGGTTGACTCTGGGAATGATTTGGAGCGTGATAGGAGCCAAGCAGCCCCCCTCATTGCAGATAATGATTTGGACTATGTAGTGAGAAGAGAAAGGAAAGAACAAGACAGGAGAAGGCTGAGAGCAGAAATTGCAGCACTAGTACTGCTGCCTGTTTTCTCTTCTGAGTGCATTTTATTTTACTTAGTGCCTTAGTTTTCTTTGTTTTCAGCAAATCTGACAACACATCTGTGTTACACATTGTTCCTGTTTACGAACTTAATAGAATGGGAAGGTTGTATAATATCGGGAAGAAATAAGGTCATGATTTATTCAAGTGTATCAAAGTTAATATTAGAAAATTAGTATTGTGCATTCTGCCAGTGATTCCCATGTTGTATTTGGGAGCCTTCTCTGTGGTTTGCCAAGCTCTACAGAGACAGGAGTTGTTTTTAGGATAAATAATGTCATATGTCCCAGCAGTGGCACGTGTAATTTTGAAACACTGTTCTTTGCTATGTTGGTACTGATAGGTTTCCCATGAATTTAAATTGTGGGAACCTGAAACACCATCCTGATTTGTCAACAACTGACTAGTTATCCACAGACCTCTAGAAGCCTGGGGAATCCAGTTTTTAGTTAAAATAACAGCCTACTTCTGCCCTAGAGTATGGGTCTTCAGACATGCTGTGTAAGCAGTTTCTGCTTTCAGGGGCCACCGGTCATGGGCAAGTTCCCATGCAGTGGAATCCTTGCAAGTGGATCCTTGCAAGTTCTAAACCCAGTTAGGCCTCCCTTCGTTCTTCTCTAGTCTTTCTTTTTTGGCTGCTGCCTAATGTAGGCTCTTAGGCTTTAATCATGAGAAATTTCTGGACTAGTTCACACCCTTATGCACAGCAGGCAGTTGTCAAAAAATAGCATGTGGGTCAGTAACTTAGTTTTCCTCAATGGCTATGAGGCAAAAATAGTTGCTGCCCACCCACACAAATCTGAGAAAAATTAAGTTGTTTCACAGTTGCTTTCTAGAAAGGTTCTGCTCTGTGTGGCACAGGGGAATGACCACCCACTAGCCCTTTCCACTGCCTCATTCCTGATTTCTGTGCTGTATGTGAGTTCCTATAAGATCAATGTGGACTATTTAGTGAAGACGTGTTAATGGGAGGAGAAAGGTAGTTGTGTCTTGTGTTTTGTGGCTTGCCCTAAAAACATGCAGATAATATCAGTGCAAACTAATTGCACTACTTTGTTCTCAAGGGGTTTTTCATTTGTTTGGTTTCATTTTGGTGAGAGTTTGGTTTGCAAAGTAGAGCTACATGGAGAATGTCTTGGCTCTGTGGCGATCCCTTTCCTGCACATCTGCAGGAGGCTGCAAAGAGTAGACCCATTGAGCCATCCTCCTGCTGTTTTGCAGGTTGAAATATGAATAGCAACATGGGATTATTGGTGTCATCAGGTCCAGTTTTCCACAATTCACAAACCTACGTATGGTATTACACTCTTTTATTTTTAAGTCAGTCAGCTTACAGACAAGAGTAAAAACACAAAGGCAGCTCTGTTTTCCTCTTCTGTTGTCCTAAATTCCAATAGGCGTTTGTTGATTTAATCCAAATTGGTTATACAGAAATTAAAAACTGTTTATAGCAGCTAACAAATGTTTCTGTTTTTAACTTTGACTATTTGAGTGCACTTCTTCATGTTTATGATACCTACTTTGTTAGAAGAAATGGCATCTTCTCCATATTTTTCATTTTTTCTTTCTTTCTGGTGACCTGTTACAGTTTGAGGATGTAGGATTCGTTTAATCATTAGATTGTGATGTGAATATGGTACTGTAGTATTCAAAGAGAATGAAAATGTGTGGTTAATCAGATATTTCTGCACAAAAAAGTTCATGGAGTTAGTAAACCAACTATGAATTGGTTAATTTCTCATTTGGTTGATAACATGTGGTGTTTGCTTTCTTAGGTCACATTCAGGTCATCTTGTGGAACCTTCCAACAAAACGAGAGTAATAGGAAGAAAAAGATGTTTAATGAAAGTAACTTCACTAAACAGTCGGACTGAAACAGGAGCAGGTTCTCTGGAGTAAGTATTAGTTTGTTTATTTATTTTTTCTTTATGAAGTCAGTAGCCTAGTTACTAGATTGTATTTAATTTTGTTATGGTTAAATTAAAAAAACCCAATAACTGCATATTCATTTCAGTCAATCGGTTGGTAAAGGACGCTCTTTTGGAATCCTTACGAGGCATCTGCCATGTTGGTAGTAATTGTATGTTAGGAAATGTAGGTAGGCTCTGGGTTCTTCTCCGGGCGCCTGTGTATTGTGGGTATGCTTTTGAGCCGGAAGTGGCCTAGTGTAGATGTGATTACTTGTAACCCTAGAGTTGCTGGTAAATGTTGAAGCCTTGCCTGTATCTTCCAGGGAATTTGAAACTATGATTGTTTTTCCACGGTAACTTTGCACTTCTGACACTTCCTGCGTGGTGTTCGCTGATATTATAGTTATCAGTCTTCTAAATACAGGGTAATTATTATGTCCTTTTTGAGAGGTTAAATTGTTCAGCAGGAGTAAACGAACATTCCATGTTTTGTGAAACTGGGTCCATTTTTCTTAATGAAAAAATGCACAAGAAAATCTACTAGATTTTGCAATGTTTGAACTAAAAATGTGTGAACTACTAAGCCTCAAAATGGCAATTAAATATCCGAATCTTTCCTTTTTCCATTAGCTGCCTTAATCACTGGACTACGACTATTTTCTCTTGTTGCTCCTTAGCCTGAGCAACCTTGTATTCTAATTTGCAAAGTGTTACAGCTTGAATGGGGAGGAGGCAGAGTCCTTCCATCCTAGAATAGCCTCTAACTTGGCAAGTAGAACATACTCCAGAACAAAGAGGTTAGAAATGGGGAAAAATTGCATAATTTTCTGTCTGACTCTGATTTTACTTCTGCTATGTGATATGTGAGAATGTAATTCCACAGAAGTCATTGGGAATATACTTGAACACATAGTTAGGAATGAAAAAATCTGACCATTAGAACTGAAAGGGTAGAGGAAAATGATTGTAGTTTACAAGAAGAGTATTTTGACTTTTTGCTTTTATTGCCGAAAGGAAATGACTCTTCTTGGCTTCTCCTTAAAAAAGGGATGTGTACATGGTGTCATAATTTGGGTAGGAGAATGTCTGTGAAAGCTGGTCAGACCAGCTAAACTATTCCTACCTGGAAAATTTTGTGAAGTGCTTCTAACTGCTAGAATAACACATTTTATTTTGCCTTTAAAACAAAAGTAATCAGTCAGGAAATAAATTATATTTAAATTTCGATTAAATATAGATTTAGAGTTTATTATGTGTGTTAGTTCCCTTTTTCTAACCAATGCTACTATTTTACATCAGCACATAGAAATTTATATCAGATACTGATCTGGGTCATATGTCAAGTGGCTAGTAAACATAATCTTGAAAGGTTCTCATATTATCTGGTATTTGAATTGTGACCTCTGAAGTTTTCATCGACTCTTTCATATGAAGCTCTTTGTCTTGCACTAACTTAATAGACAATATAAGATAAATACAGGTAGCTGTTTCAATGTCTGTATAAAATAATACCTATTTGCCATTTATACACTTAACTTTGACAAGTTAATTCTTGTCAAAATTGATTCCAGTTTATCCTTTTTGGAAAAATATTTTTAAAAGCTGTTTTTAAAATTTTGTTTAGAGATTTCTGTACGCTCATACAGATTTCAGTCAATAGACAAAGTTAGTATTTTGCAATTGCAAGGTGATGTTCTCATGAAGTCTCAAAGCCAGAGGGACATAAGGGAAAAAATTCTTCACTGTGAAGGTGGTTAAGCACTGGAGCAGGTTACCCAGAGAGGCTGTGGGATCTCCGTCCTTGGAGACTTTCAAAATTAACTGGACAAACCCCTGAGCAATATGCTTTAATTCAGAGTTGAAACCAAGCTTGGGACTAGATGACTCCCGGAGGTCCCTTTCAACCTAAATTATTCTGTGATTCTGAAATGATCTAATTATTTTTGAACCTTACAATGGATGACCAGGACTACTTTTAGCTTTATTACCTTTAACTTCATGACAAAAGTATTCACAGTGAGCAGTTTTTATGATTATTTTTTTCCTCCTCAAATGGCATTATACTTCAAGTTGTCTATATAAGTTAGTGTCATGAAAATGATACATAAAATTTATCCAGAACTTTGCATTAGACTTGAATTGTTGGATTTCTTTCAGTGCTTGTTCAGCATTGAACAATCCTGTTTGTACTACAAAAGGCTGTGAGCAAGCACTTTTCTGAGTCTCGCTATAGTGGGTGACCTTGGAGCTGGTTATGCAGGAAAACTAATTGCACATCTTAATGCAGATCAGAAATCCAGACCAAATTGCTCTCTGTAAGCACCTGACCCAATGAAGAAGAATGTCCAGTCTGATGATGTGTTTAAAATTTTGATTTTTCTTTTCTCCTTAAAGGGCATCTTTCTAACTCTTAGAATCCATGGCATCTGTTAATGAAACTTAAGCATAGTCTGCTTATGTGATAGCTTTGTATTTTGTACTGTGCCCTCTTTTTAGGAGAAAAATTCACCCCTAATTAATTTTTCACTGGTGGTTATTATTATTATTTTTAACTCCTCTTTCTAGATACCTAAAATCTGTCTGTGCTGGAGAATAACTCTCTCTCCTAAAGGTTTTGATTGAACTATCAGAAATAATTGAAAAGTGAGTCTCCTACTCCCTGTGTGAAGAGGTATCTATATATAGGAAAACCTCAATTTCTGATCTTACTTTTTTGTAGTAGAAGCTCATCTAGCTCATAATTTAGAGGCGTAACATTTTAATAGCTGAATGAAACATTTAATTGGCATTTAATTGGCTGCTGGTGAAATTCAATGTTATAGGTCTATTTTTACAATTTGACAGGAGATTAAATATTAACCATTTACATCTTTTAAGTTTCTTGTAAGTGAAATGTTTACTCCTTCTTTCTTCCTCGTTTATAGTGGAACAAGTAATTACTGTGAGTGGTAGAAAAGGCAAGGAAAACACCAGAGAGCAGAATTAGTACTGATTTAATATTTTCTGATATTTTTTTGTTGGACTATGAAAGATAGTCTTGTACAATTCCTGTATGGTGAAAGGATAAATGGAGAGGGGAAAAAAAAAACAAAAAAACCCCAAACCAGAATTTACTTAGTGCAATATAAATCAATAAAATCACAGCCCCAAATCTTAATGCACCTTTTCAGATTCCCAACGGGCACATTATATGGACTTTTTGAAATCGGAACAAAAACCCAAGTTTTTATGTTCAGATATGCAACCTGAGATTCTGTTTTGCTTGTTTTTTGGTGGGTGGGAGGGAATGTGTGTTTGAGTGCTGAATTTCTGTATTTTGTATACATGCCATTTAATTAAAATTAGTATCCTTCAGACTTCTTGGTATTGTTTAGTAAGCTTAATTGAATCTCAGTGCTGAGGGCCCTCTCCCAATAATTTGAGAAGCTGTACTAATTGCTTACTTTGAAACACACATAATACACATCTTGTCAAGCATCCTTAGGTTATTAAAGATGGGGATCAAGCAAATGAAACTTTGGCTGCTCAGTATACTTACTTGAATGATGAAGCAGTGTGTGTGTGCGCACCTGTACACGTGTGCAGCTTCTACTTTTTAAAGAAGCACAGTCAACCCGGAGCCAACTTCCAGGCCAAGATGTTTAAAGTTAATTCCAGGCAGTTTCATTGCCGTTGAGTTCTTCTGCCAGGACTGGCGTGGTGTAGACTCCTTGTGTGCTTTTCAAAATCAGCTTGAGAATCCCACAGAAGAAAGTGAAGTGTGCAAGCACTTGTAAACCAGGGACCTAATATCCTGCCTTGTAGTTCACGTTTGGTACGTGCCTCACTGTGCCAAGGGACTGGATGTTGGCAGTCTGTGTCTGGACAGTGGGAGAAGTGAGTACAGCTGGATACCAAATCCTGCAAAAGTATATGGTAGTGGAAAGAATTAGGTACCAGGCTAGTTAATGTTTTTTCTAGAGTTAGGTGAAGAATTTCCAGTAATGGTGGTATAACAAAAGCATCTTAGTAGAAACTGGATTTAGCCAACTTTTAAAATCCTTGAAGTAAGTAAATATATAAAAATTGTAAATCCTAACCTGTATTTAAAACTCTGCACTCATTCTTGTTTAGTACTGTTTTTACCTGGTTCTGTCACAGCTTTGCCTCTTGTAATGTAGAAATCAAAATAAAAGGGTTAAAAGCACAATGAGCAACTACAGAGATCCAGCAGCAATAGTTCGCCGGTAGTGTCAGGGTGGGTTTTTTGTTTTGCTTTCCTTGTTTTTAAGGAGGAAGGAGTGCTTTTGTAGGGGACAAAAAAAAAATGTTTCATTGAAGGATCAGTGAAAGTTACGTTTTTTTTCATGTCTCATGAAAACAGGGTTTCCTTGTCTTGACTATGGTGTTTGAGCAGTTCAAATATCTGTTTGAAGAGATCTCGCTTAGCTGCAGCACTTGTGCCCTCTCCCGTGCTCTGTGTTTCTGCTCCCCCCTGGCAGCAGCTCTGCTGCTACCTATTTTTCTCCCCGTGGAGAGCAAGCCCAGTGAGCTGAACCAGCAGAAAACTCTCACTTTTGTTTTTGCTGGGCTGCTGGCAGGACAGTGGGTGGGATTACAGCACTGATTTTAGATTGGCTTGGGCTGTTACAAAGCCAGACTTTTAGGCCTGTAGTTTCACTGACACTTTTTATAATGAGCTTAAGAGCTGTAAAGTGTCAAGGTGACCCTGGGGCTGAAGAAACTGTCACTATGTCCTCCATCACTCATCCTGCTTCTGTTTACATCTTCACCTTGCTGGCCCAAGGAGTTATGCAGCTCTACAGAGAACCATCTCAGATTTACCTGTGTTCAAATGAAGTCTTTCTTCTGGGTTATCTTTCTTCTTCCTTTGCCCACCCTACTGCCTGGCCATCCACTTCTTCCTCCTTTGTGCCAACTTCATTCACCCTTTTTGTTATACTTCATTTTTCATCATTTTGGCTTCTGAAAGTAGCTCACCCTGAAGTCGGAGCAGGGCTTTCAATGCAAGGGCAGCAACGGGGCTGCGCAGCTGGGATCAGAAGGAAAGGGGAGAGTTTTCTCAGCAGGAGCTAGCTACCTCCTCCTAAAGCCTTGGCTTGCTCCACTTCAGTGGTGATGTTGAAGCAGTGCTGTGAGACTTTGCTGTGAACCTGGTATTAGGCACTAAATTCAAGCACTAAATGGAACAACTACAAATGATTGATTAAGAAAAGTTCTTTAGTTAAAAATATATGACCATCTCAGTATTTAAATGTTTAGTAGATTCTTTTTATTAAAAAAAAAAAGGGTAGTTCTGAAGAGTTTGACATTTAAACAGAATTTGACATATTCTAACGCTTCATGCCAAACTTTCCCAAGTATATAAAATATCTGCAGTGATCTAGATTATCAAAGGCAAATTATCTAGGTTGTGAATTAGCCAGGTCTAGTCTTTTCCTAGGTCTTCAGCCCCACTTCACTATCCTAGAGTATGTGATGCAGAATTGGTCCTCACACCAGATCCCACTCTGCCTGCTGCTATTGAAAACTTACCAAGATCTCTGAAGAAATTTCAAGATAGGGCAAAGGGTATTCATGATAGCTGTGAGAAGCTGTTGTGCTAATTTTGTACTTTGTTTCATTAGAAATGATGTGCTCTCTGTGAAGCACCTAAAGTCTACCAAAAGCCTGAGACTTGTTTTATCTGTTTGCTTGGTTCATTGTGAATAACCTTTAGAGGGAGCGGGAACTCAATTTACTTGCCTGAGAAGAATGGCTGATGCCTTCCTACTGTTGTATTTTTTCGCTACCTCCTTTAAATTGTACATCTTAGAAGCATATGTAAGAAGTAATTTCCTTTTATCCTCATTGTTCAAACCAGTTCTGATAAAACTTCCAAGGCTAGAATACTATTTAAAAAATGCTATTCTCTATCTGTAGACCTCTCTTGCAGGAAAAAGTTTCTAAAGACGATAATCTCATTTACATGCTAATTTTTAAATTGTTTTCATGCAATCATAGAGTAAGTTACCTAAGAAGGGACCTCTGGAGGTCATCTAACCCCTTCTCAAGGCAGGTAGCTTAAATTAAATTTTAATTTGAAGCCAGTTAATATGTTTGTGGGTTTTTTGATGTCTCAAGTCCTGCTAAAGTCAACTGCAAATTTCGGGGCTCAGCATCTTTTGAAAACTGGGCCACTTTTGTTTAGAGGCATTAATATCAAAGTAGAAACTTCATTCATTGTGGTTTAAAAGTCTTGGCTTCAGTTTTTAAAACTTAGTGCATACTGCCATGAGTACAGCAGAGTAATACACAGAAATAAAACTACAAAAGAGAGACAAAATAATCAGGGGCTGTGGAAAATATGCAAACAATTATCTTTATCTGTGGAAAAAATAGCTATATTTCATGAGGAGAATGAGAGAATCTAGACTTGTTAGCTGAGATTGCTGTTTTGGTACCAGTCTAAGCACTGTGAGGGAGTGACATTTAAATATGGCATTGCATGTTTTCTATAGATATTTAGTTTTCTAAAAATATCTGGTGATATTTTTATTCTGATTTCTAGAGGAATCCTGACTAAATGGACACTTAATTTTCCAYTCCATAGGACCAGCTCATGTGGCAGTTGAAATAAACTGCTAGGAAATATTTATAGTAACTCATGATCTTTTAAAAATAACTTCCCAGGCTGCACTATAGATGTCTTGAATACTTAAAATCTTTGCTTTTTACAAAAATAACCATAATTCCTGTAGTGGAAAAATCTTAGCTTTGCTGATTTAAGCATTAGTATTTACAATCAAGTTGTTTGTATTTCTATTTAAATTTGTATGCGGTTTAGACTAAAATCCACCTACGCAGTTGTCGAAGGCCAGAATCCTGACTGGCTTCACCCTTTAGGGTATATAGGAAGTTCAGTGGCATGGTATGAAATAATCTATGGAATAAACTTTAATTGTCAATGCATTAGACTTCATCTTTAAAAGACAGTTGCTAATATTTATCCTGCATGGCCTGTGAGTTCTAGTGAACAGCAAATGGGATTCTTACTATGCATTGCCTGGCCTAGGTGTTTTTTCATGTCATGTTAAACCTTTAAACAATACTTTTGTAGAGGTCGGGGTTGCAGTTTCACATGACACCTGGTTTCATCTCTGTGGCTCCTGCCAAATGGGGATGGTAGTGTTCTTACCTCACCCCACCCTTCCTTCAGACCTAGTGCCTGCCTGACCCCACAGGGTGAGTCAGGCTGGTCCCTAATTTGATGGAAAACTAATAATGTTTTTTTTGTGTTGCTTTTTTTTGTTGTTGTTGTTGTGAGGCTAGGGAGGTGGGGAATAGAGAAGGAGGGCAGAAAGCATGGGCAGGCCTTTTTCTGACTACTGACCACCCTCAGAGTGAGCTAGGGATAACATGAAATTGCATGTAGGGAATGGTGACTTAGGAGAGAAAAGGCAGTGTTTGAGGTGATTCTGTTAGAGTTGGTGTGAATATAGTGGACGTCAGCAGGCTGGGAGTCCTGCTTAACTGCTGAGACCACTGCTAGTCTCCTGACTGTAGAACAGTCGTTCTGGACCTAGAAACTTGTAGGCTGGGGCAGCAGCTGTGATCTTGCTGTGATTTCAGGAATAGAAGAGGATATAGTTCTACAGAGCCACCAGCTGGCACGCTGCTCTACTGTATATACTCGACTTCATCAGGGTCTTCAAAGAAATCTGAATTTTTTTCCAATGTGAAGAAGGAATAGTTTTCCCTTTGTTCTTTTTTTATTCTTTTAAGTTCCATAGAACATAACCCTTCCTGCATATCCCAACTCCTTTTCCATCTTTGCTGCTAGATTCTTTTCCCTTATTTGTTCTCAAATGTTTCCTTCATGTCTTGCTCTTCTTTTTATAGTACTAGATGTTTACGTAGTTAGAAAAATGATTACAAAGATTATATTGTGCAAGTGCTTAGTGTTTCTCCTGCTTAGACTATGTGATCTGCTGCTGCTGTTTCCTAGAAAATTACTGTGGTCAGATTGTCATCTAGTCTGTTCTGGACAGTAAGATATTGTTTAAAGACTATTCCTGTGTGTCTGGATAGGGTGGCCCTTTTCAACTGCTTTCACTGCTGCAAGACTTTTTTTAGCCCCTTGACTGCCACATGACAGAGCAAGCAGTAAATAAAAAGCTGTATTGATTGCAGTGGTGGTCATCCTGGAATGTGGTGCTTAACACTTGTAATAACTTGTTATACAAAGCTAAGTAAAAGTCTGGGTAAGTAGAATCCCCTTTGCTTTTAGTTAATCAAAACAAGCTAGTTCCCGATATCTTTGTCCTTTATGTAAATATTCATGTTTTCAGTGAAAAGAAGAATAAATCAAGTTTCATGTTCAAAAATTTGACTATTCTAAAGCTTAACAAATGCAAATGCCATTTAACCAGAGGAGTTACAGATATTTATGCAGCCTTAAAATGTGCATCTGTTTGAAAGAGGTGGCTTAAGTGTAACTTACTTCATACGGGAACTAACCTTTTGATACACAGCAGGGGCGTGTGTGTGTGCATGTGTGTGTTGGTTTCAGCCCTCCCCCAGCAAAAAACCTTTTGGTATCCGTTTGGGGTAATATATTTCATTTGAGAGAACCACGATCACGTTTCAGGAATAGGTGGTATCATTTCAGATGTACAAAATCTTTTCTAAATAATTGTCTGAAGTCTAGAGTGTTGTGGTGCTATGAGGCTTCCAGGGGATTAGATGCTATGGGATATAAATGAGCATGTCAGAATTTTCCTCTAACATTTTATGTTATATGGGTGTTTATATTTCCTAGCTTCCTTGCAGCTTCCTTTACTTGTCTTTTATTGAATATTCTTTTTGATAGTTCTTTTGGATAATATATCAATGTTGCATTGGATTTGACACTGTTCTTTCAATTTAAAATAACAGAAAAATACACATCAGAGGATAAATGATAGGGGACTTGTAGCAAGTTCACATGTAAAGGAGAATTTCTAACTTAGTAACACAGTATGAAATTTGAGAATTGGTGCTTGTTCTTCAGTATGTTGGTTTTGGAAGAACTTACCTGACGCAGATTAATATTGAGTGTTGATAACTTTAATGATCCATGTGAATTTGTGAGTGCTTTTTAATGCCTATAGTCTTTTGCTAATATGACAAACTATTTTAAAGGATGTAAAATAATTTTCATCTAGCTTCTAAAAGGAAGGCAGTGCAGAGGGGAAAAAGACAAAAACATTTAATTTGCTTCCTCCTCCTATTGTATTAATTTTTTTCTTCTTTCAATATCTCTAAACCAACACAGTTCTCTTCCTGCCTAGAAGATAACTAAATGATGTTGACATTCTAACACAGTTATGTTGGATGAATGCCAGGAGCTTTCTAAATCACTTAAAATGTACAGTGGTATTTTCTGAGATACAATTTAAGGGGTAAAGAGGGATGGAGAAATTAGAAGAGGTGATGATGGAAAGAGGAAAAACAATATAAAACGGTGTAAAAACTTTCAACTCCTTTTAATTTTAGCTTACTGTTCAGAACTTGAGATGGCTGTAAATTTCTTCCTTTTAAATAAGTAGCTATAACTTTTCAGTATACAATAATACTGTTTTCTGCTCTCTTTGCTGGAGTTATACATGGATTACTATTAAATTTATAGATTGAATTTTAGCTTCAGAGAATTCATTCATGTCTCCATAAGCAGAATGTAGTCAGTACCTTGAAATACTAACTTCTGGTATGTATCACCAGTTATTCTTATATTTTAATGACCTTTTCTATTAACATTAAAAACTCAGTTGTAGACTCGTAGACTCATTTAGGTTGGAAAGGACCTGCAGAGGTCATCTAGTCTATCCTCCTGCTCAAAGCAGCTCTCATCAAGTTGCGCAGGCCTTTGTCAAGTTGGTCTTGACCACCTCTGAGGATGAAGACCCCAGAGCCTCTCTGGGCAGCCTGCTCCGGTATCTGACCACCACAAGTTACAGAACAACCCCTGCTCTCCCTTTTGCAAGGTTCCAGTCACAGATGTAGTCACCGTAGAATGGAGTTTGCCGCAAACTGGTCTCACCTACCTTCTCTGCCAAATCAGATGAACTCCTGAGTGGATGGTTTAGTATGTGAACATAAACCCAACTCATACGTACAGCTTCAGAAACCCTACTGATCCTTTAGTCTGAAAGATAAGTCTTGGAACACTGAGTGCATGCGTTTTGTTAATTAGCGTTGTGAAATGTTCCAGCGGTTCTGCCTGTGACTGACACTTGCCAGAAGTTTTGGCTACATTGTATGTACAAAGGTGATGGTTTGTACCTATACTATATAGCCCAGGCACTCATGCTTCTAGTCTGGTGTTTTGCTTGGGGAAAAAATGGAGTGAACTACAGTTCACAAAAACACATGCATTTTACTTCAGTCATCTTTCTTGGAACTTTTTAGACATTGACAAACACTGTACTGCATGTTGGATTAACTTTTCTGTAGGAAGCCGCCTGCTCTTGGTAGCTGTTCCCAACCTCCCTGTGGCCTGTTTGGTTAGGTGATTAAAGTATGGTTTTGTTTGTGAGGGAAGAAAAGGCTACAAGATTTCTTGATTTCTGGAATTAAACTGTTAGTACTGGAGCAATTCATTCAGTCTGCATAGACATAGCAAGTCCTTTTAAAAACAGCAGCAAAAAAAATCTGTGAGCACGTGGCTGTTCTGGTAAGCCGTACACAGTCCATGGTTCATTGGCTGGTCTCTCCTACTTTAAATGTCTGATTATCATGTGATAAAGGTTGCAATGCAGAGAGATGACAAAATTCAATTCTGTGACTTTCCCATTGATTTCACAGAGGAAATTCTTACATACTGTGGAAATCCATGATGAAGGTAAAAATAGCTTATATTGCTTCTGCGATGAAACAGTCTGGTCTGTTGTTAAACAGTGACAAGAGAAGTGAGTATTTACAGAAGAAATAAGTGATGAAGATCTTTAACTTGCTGTATGGTTCACTTGATTCCCTCCCTCCCCTTTTACCTAGCTGAAATTCTGTTACTGTAAGGTATTCATTTTAGTGTAGGCATTTAATATTTTAATTGTCTTTTATTTGGGTGTTTTTTCTCACAACTGAAAGCACCTGAAAGTGTGTTTTGAAGTGTGGCTTAATTACTCAGACTCCAGGCTGCTCTCAGAAGGGATGGTCCTGCCCTGTTCCCAACTGGGTGTTCCCACCACCGCCTTTCTGTGTTCGTGCAGCGTGCCTGCTTAGAAAGCTGTTTTCACTGAAAAAATAACTTAAAGAAATGCCAAGATCTCAGCTGGATGAGCTCTGTAATTTTGCTGACTGTGTGGTTGCCTAAGTGTTTACATGGTCTGAAGGCCCTCTTGAACAGAAAGGGCAGGATGACCTTACATCAGTTTTAGCCAGCTGTCAACATGCACCTTGAGGCTTTAGTTGCCTGAAATGCTGTGGCACAATCTGGAGGCTTGCTGCTAAGGAGAAGAGAAGATCCTGCTTCCGTTCCTTCTCTTGCAAGCTCAGGCACTCATTAGATCCCTTTGTGACTTGATTCAACTCAATAACCTGAAAGAAAAGTATATGTTGTTTTCACTTCARTAATAAGCTGGACCTGTGTATGAAGAGGCTTGATGTGTGCTGACGTGGGTGCAAGGGAGGGAGACAGAACTGGGGAGCGCAGAGTGGGGTGAACAGAAGAGAGGCTGGAGACGTTCTCTCTAGCAACCCGTGAGACTGGTGTATTGCATAGCTTCACTTTGAGGGTGTTATGAAAACCCTTTTATGGCATTGTGTGGAGGTTTACGGTCCAGATGCTGAAAACCTGAAGTGGTAGTTGTTCCACTTCAGTCTTAATGCTTGATACTCATACCAGCTACATAGTTTTATGGATGGAAAAATTGAAACTAGCTGTCTCGGTTTGATATAACTGGCTGCAGGGCTCCTTGTTTGTGTGCATTAAACATGTAAATACAAAGATCAGAGTTAGACTTTCTCTCTTTCTTTTCCTAGAGATGTTCTACTAATCTGTTTTTCATTTATTTCTGTGTATCTTAGCAACCCCTTTCAGGACTGGCAGCATATTAAAATACAAATTGAGCAGTTTGAGATAGATAGATATATCAATATATAAAAAATCTGAAATGCATAGCTCAAAGTCCAGAGCAAATTTACACTTTATAGGAAGTTTCTTGTGCTATCAAAACTACATACCTGTAATTTAGAAAAGCATTTAGGATTGAGCTATACCACTATCAAATAATTATTGATTAGATACTTGAATTGCCCAGCTTAAGTACTGTTTTAATTACTTCCTTCTTTTGTATGAGAAGTTGTTTTCACAATGACAGTAGACAAGAATAGCCATGAGGTTGAGAGCCTGAAATAGCTTTTTATTATTATTTTGATTGTTGTTTTTTTCCCTTTAGCTGGAAGTTGTTTAAAATCTCTTGTGTTACGGCTCGTGATCCAGATGGCTTTCTGCCTTTGTTTCGGTTACTGGATGTGAGCTTGCTGGTTAGGCACTAGCGCCGCTGCACATTTTACAGTTCAGCCCATGACTCATGCTCCCAGCCGTCTCATGTTGGCAGCCAGTGCTGTTCTCGGTATAAATGCTTGCTCTCGCTTGACCCCTGTGACGTCGGCTGCTGGTGGAAACCACATTTGTGACTGGACACTGACTGTAAGAGACACTAACCTGTTTCACTGGGGAAGGGACTGTTAAGTACCTCAGAGCAAGAGTTGCTTCCCAGCATGCTCAGACTAGCTAATGATTACTCTTCCTTTTCTTACTGAAAATGCAGATGGGATTAAAAAGGTTTCTGATGTCTATTATGAAAGTCAGCAGTTGTAAATGAATATCTAATAAGAACTTTATAACTATATTTTGCGTTTTCTACATTAGAAGATAAGTAGCACTCATAATTCTTTGAACATCTTAAACTCATTGAAGCACTGAATTGGTTTCAACAATTGCATATGTTGTAGGAAAACATCCAAAAGGTGATGAAAATAAAAAAGGAATTATGGTGAATTAAAATAGAAATTATGAATGAAATAACCATATTGAACCAATTAATTTTATTCTCCTTGCTACTGTACCTATTAAACTAATGCTTTGGAATGGACATACCACTTCTGTTTACTATGATGGCTAAAGGAGGCAACTCAGCATAGACTTAGTGTGTGTGCATGCAGGTGTTTGCATACAAATATGAAAAAGCTTTTGTTTCAGATCACTGAAGTGACTCTTCTGTAACTACTATTGTCAGTTACAACAAAATTGCAGCCAAGATGTTGTGGGTAGAAGTAGCTGGATGAGCAAAAACAAATGATACCACATTTAAATAATATCTTACTAAAGATATAATGATTGGTAATGTGTAACTACTTGTTTTCTCAAGATTTTCCGAGCAGATGCCATCTTATACTAATAGCGTAGTCTGTGTTGCATGACAGAGACTAGGTTTTGTTTATTTATTTATTTACATCAGAATTTAAGATACCAGTCACTGTGGTAAACTCTCCACACCCATTGATGAGTGAAGAGAAGGGTTTGTAAAGATCTGATAATTAAGATAAAATATTTTCCTGCCTGACTTATTCTTGTCACCAGCTCTATTTCCCCCCGCCCAAAGAAGTTCTTGTTTTGGTTCAGCCTGGTGCAACTGAGTGGATTTATTGTAAATGAGAACCCAATGATAAGAAACTATTATTCAATAATGATGATGATAATAGGAACTCCCTACTTTTTGCTTCTATTGAGTAGAGTTAAAAAATGTTTTTCATTACATGTTAATGTCTTCTGAAAGTTAAGATTTTTTTTTGTTTTTTTAAAGAAAATTCTGTTGTTCTCTTTTAGCTAGTACAAGGAAAATATTAATAAAAAGAGAGCCACATCTTTGGTGTGGTAACAGGATGGGTTGTCAGCAGTCGTGTTTGGGTCCTTACAGCTTCTGTAAGGCTGAATGGAAAGGCTTTGAAATTACTTGGGTCTTATTAGTCAGTGTATTTACATGGCAGTTAAAGATGAGACTTGAGGATGTTGTTTTGTATCTAAGCCAGCTTTTAACTGGCAAGCTGATAGTAGCACAGCTGCAGTACCAAATAGCAGCTTTGGGTATTTAGCAGGGCTCCATGCGGTGTTCGGGCTTGCTGTTCTACTGGTGACTGATAAGTGTTAGGAAGTTTCTCTAGCCACTTATTACAAAGCTCTTTCTCTACTGGAGATTTTAATTTCCTGAATTTTTCTGAATGTCAAATGAACCCTTTTAAAATATATTTTCAGTGAAGGGATGGAAACCAGTATTTAGGAATGAGGCAAAAATGGACTGTGGATATTTTAAAATGCTGATTTAAATGGTACTATTTGTTTAAAAAAAGATGATCAGTAAAATAGTTAGCACTCGACAGACTTTAATGTGTACAAAATATTAATAGTTTGCTTAACTGTAAATAAATAGTAATTGGTTTTGTGCTGCAGGCATACATTATTATTCATTGTAAGCATGTTCAGCTTTGCCCTATGCTTGCTTATTTATTTATTTCAATGCAAACTCTCAGTATCAAGCAGAAGATTACAAAAGAGACTTTCCAAGGGACCACTTTAGTATCCTTGTTGTCAGTAAAGATGATGATTCATATGACAGTGTATCACTTGATTTAAAGGTCTTCCAGTTTTTGATTTATAGTTTTAAATTGAGTTGAATTTGTGTGAAACTGGAATATCAACTAATTTAACTTCTTGTAAATGAAGCATTAACTGCTGCATATCATAGTGTTTGGATATAATAGCTGGTGTTATGAGCCTAAACCAAGCTATTTTATAAACAAAAAGGATAAGAAGCTGGAGAGGGAGGGGGATGATGCACCTTTGTGAAAAATGATGTAGTCAATCTCCTGGACTTCTGTGGTGGGTTCAACTACAGTGCGCTAGGAAAAGATTTCMGAGTTGCTTGCTTTGGGAGGGGGGAGCCCAAACCTAGTAATAAATTGCTTTGAAAACTTTTATTCATAAATGTGTTGCATATATGTTTAACTTTGTTGCACAGCATGATGATTATCTATAATTCTACTGCATGACCAAGTTAAGGAATCCTGCATTGTATTTGGCTATACCTATGATGTTATCACTTCTAGAAAGGATTACCTTTTGATAACGAATTTTGCGTGATGTCTTAACACAGGGAAAAATTATGCTATGTCAAATATTGACTTTTTAGCAGTGCAGTCTCCAGGAGTGACTGGATTTCAGAAAGCTTTTGTGCTTTTTTTCATTTCCTGATAAGCAGTTGCATCAAAGAGCATGTATGAATCTGCTATGGGATGCTACAAAGGACAGCAGCTCACTGAATTGATTAAATTCTGCTTTTTCAGCTGATGTTGTAGTAGGGGAAATACCTTGTGTTAAAGCAGACCAGGCCTGATGGCAGAGCGGGAAGGAGAAACAGAAGAGAAGGGAAGGACTGATAAAAACAAAAGCAGGAGGGAAGTTGTAGTAGTGTTGCACAGTTTGGTTTATCTTTTACAAATGGTGAGTTTCCTTATCCCATATTGTCCACCAAGAACAGAAAAGGTGCAGAGGTGAGTTGCTCTGTCTTTACTGGAGAAGTGGTTTACAGTAGTCTCCTACAACACTTCTCATTGCTTTGTCAGCTGAAAAGCACTGGATGGATGAAAAGGAGGTTAATACTTCAGTGAGCAGTGGCTGGAGGGAAAACATGTCCGTAGAGTGGTAATAGAAGACTTAGAAGGTCAGAAAAGCTAGAAGTAGTATTAAGAGTAGTTAAGAAATGATTTGAAATGTAAGGGACGAGTAATCAAGAGGCCAAAGAAAAGTGAATTGAAGTAGATTGCACAGTGGTTTTCCCTCCACCCCGCAGTGGAAGTAGTTTTCACAATGAGTTGAATTCGTAGCAGATGATCTGTCTTTTCACAAACAGTTTTGATTGTTTTGTGTTACAGTTCATCTGGAAGTTTTAATGGTTCCTATAGAAGTTTCTGACTATTATTTGAAACAGAAATGGTTAGGCTGATGTATTGGGTTGGCTAGGCTTCTTTTTTTTTTTTTTTTTTTTTTTTTTTTACTTATTCTTAATCATATAAACACCTGAACAGAAGTACTTTACCTGAGCAAGTACTCTTACTATACTAAATAGAATTAATGACTGAAACTTTACATACCTGTTTGCAATACTGGCATTTGAGACCCCAGACATGTGAGCTGAGCTGCACAAGCAGGCTTACGTAAACTTTCCAAAGACTTTAAAATGTGTGTCTAATTGTAGAAGGTGAAGTATACTGAATTTTGATTTTATTTTTTTTCCCCTAAGGCCATGTGGTTATGATATTGTTGAGATTCCATAATGCCTCCTGCCGTGACAGACAGCCTTGACATCTGGGCAGTGGATTCACAGATTGGTGCTGATGGCTCAATATCTGTGGACTTCCTATTGCCCACTGGAATCTACATCAACCTGGATGTCCCTCGAGATGCCACCATATCTCATATTAAACAGGTAAAACCAAATGGACAATTAAATTACAGGTTAACTTACATTCGGAATGAGTTCTATTACTGATTTTGATGTGCCTTTTGGAAAATCAAGTAATAAATTTGGGTAGGCGTAACAAAATAACTTATTAAAGGTGGGTGTATAACATTAAGGTGTTTATGTATCCAGGGGTTTTGATTTGTTTTTTGGGGGGCATAGAGTGAGGTTCAGAGAAATTGTTTCTTGCTGAGAGTTGCACTTCAGCTGAGATTACCATAATGACTCTATATTAATACTGTATTGTTACAAATAAACCTTTTTTCTTAATGCATCAGTAATACATTCTATACATTTGTTTAGTGTTTCTCTGATTAATATGGAAATAGGAGAGACTGTGTCCAAGTCGATTTTAAATACAAGTTACATGTTTAGCTCCTGCTTCTTCTGTTATCCACCAAAGATGGATGCTTTAAGAACTATCTGTGCCACTTTTTAAGTTTGTGTATAAGCCCGTTATTACTGCATCACTTTAAGAGTGTTAAGTGCTTGTTTTTGTTTTGTTTTTCCGTAATGAGTATGAAATATCCTTGTCCGTTTATTCTCAAAACAATTTTCTTTAATGTTCCTGTGTTTAAAAGAAGGGCTCTTTTTTACTCTTTATTTAAAATGTCTTTAATTTTGGAGGGATGTGATATGATGGATTTTATGTTTTGAAGGACAGCCTTACAAACAGTTTGTCCAGGGAATATCTCACGTAATTGTAAAAGGATGGAATTAATAAAATCTGATTTCTAAAATTCCAACGTATTTTGTTTTTTAAATTAGAACAATGGGTTTGATCTGTTCTTGTTTTTGGAGAATTTTGAATGCCTAGTTAGAGGATAACATACAATAACAGTAAACAATATTCTTCATTCTCTAAGCCCACGTTCATAAAACTGACCAGCCAGAGTTGCTTTTGCGCTGTTCTTCATACTGATGTGCTGTAACACAGATCTGAAGTTCACATAAAATTCTGCTGTGAATTTAAGCTGCTCTCACAGTGAAAATGTTGGAAATAAAATTGATCAGGATAAACAGGGAGCTTATAAAGCTTCCAGTCAAGACTGAAGGATAAATCTGTGTATATTCCTGTTCTAAAAGCCTGTCACAGCAGAGGGGCATAGGCTGAATTAGTGGTTTATAACCTTTTTAATTGACCTTTTGCTTTATTTGAAGAAAGACTCTTCTCATTTTATCACAGTTGTTGTTCCTAAAATTATTTGCTTCTGTGATCAAAAACGTGGAGCAATAGAGTATCTAGGCTAGATATGTAACTTTGCTGCAGATCACGAAGAGAATTGGCATTGCTAGAAAGAGTCACGCATTTGGAGCTCCAGTGTGGCACCCCTTCAGCCCATCTTTCCTTTCTGGACAGTATGTGTGACAGCTTTGGGGTTGTAAAAGTACTTAAAAGGGTAAAAGAAAGTCTTCTAAACTAAATCTTGAAAGACTTTGTATGACAGCAGCTTCTCAGATCCGGAAGTCAGTGATTCTAAAATAGGCTCTCTTACAACTATATAACACCCTTTTGTCAGGAAAACGTTGGTAATATGAAGGTAGTGTTAAAATAATTCACTTAGCTTTTAGTAATTAGATGTGTACTGATGTCTTGCTTTTTCAGTCTGGTTCCATTTTGCTTTCTTTCTGGCAGAAAATTCAGAGTATCATCCTTGTATTCATCCTTATTTTTTTCCATGAAAGGTATCATTCATGAATGATAATCTCATCTTTCTCTTTTTCATCAGAATGAGTTGCAGGTTCTTTGCTATTCCTTTCCTGTCTGCTTTAATTTAGGCATATAAATCCTTGTCATTCCTTCTTTAGTACGAATTTCTGTTGAGGGATTTTAGGCCTGCTGTGATACATAGCATGTGTAGGTCCTTGCAGCTGGGAAGTTCAAATTTAGTCCTTAATAAAAGGAATTCTTTTTCTTACACAATTTAATATCTGGCTGCCTGAATATAAGATTTTACTGTAAAACTTTAACCACTTCTTTTGATATTCAGTGAGGGTAAAGCTTGTTATTAGGTAATGTCATCCAGTAATGAAGTGATGAAATCAATTGAAAAAGGCTTATTATTCATGTCTGATGTGCAAAAAATGTTTGCATAAAGTCTCTTAATAATAGGATTTTTTTTTTGTGCCTGACAAATACAGAGAAGTCTTACAAACTTATGCTGGTTGGTCAGTTACGTACAGTGTGCACCAAAACCAGTCATTTTTGTTCTGTAAGAACTTAGTGTTTTCTTAATAAATAAACAAAAATAAATAAATAGAAGTCCTTTTTGCAGCTTTTCTTGTGAAGAGTATTAAGTGAGTTTAATCACTTTGATGTAAGATTCTGTATGAAAATTCTGTCTCTAGACTTGATAAGCATAATGATGGAAATCCAGCATAGGAAAGTCAAGATTCAGTATGACTATAGCTACAAGAATTAAAAAAGATACTTTTAGGGGAAAATGTAATCAAGGTGGTTGATTCATTAGACTTTAGACTTAAAAACATTAATGGACCTTCACTAAACATTATAAAGCATAGTTGAAAACTAGACAAAAGTATCAGTTTCTAGGGGGTTTTGTTTGTTTTTAATAAAAATCAGCCCTAGCAACACTTGGTCATCTTGTGGTACAGCTCAATTTAGGTTTGATCTGAATTGCATTTCTTTAAAACTGAAGACAGTAGCCAAAATGACAAGCAAACTGCTTGAAGAATTTCCTCCAAATTCATCTTCCCCAGAACTTCTCATGTTCTGTAGGCTCAAAAGCCATCTCTTAAAAAGTGAGGGAATAGTCTAAGGGAAGCGAAGGAAGGGGAACATGTAAGGAAATCATGACAGATATTAAAAAATAATTTTTATTTAACATGTTATTTTTCAATGTGGAAGTTTTTCAGCCTTAATTTTCTTCATATTATGAAGGCTGTCTTTCTGAAGGCAAGTTTAGAAACACTCTTTATGAGGAAAACAAATTAAGATTAGCACTGGTGTTTTGCAGCTCAAAGATAGTGTCCTTCATTTGCATCCTGCAGATCTCTAAAGTTGAAATTAATTCCTCCTCCAGGCTAGAAGTCGTAAAAATGGTGCATTAACCCATTAGATCATGTTGCTCCACAGCTAATAATTCCTTCAGTAAAGGAGAAGTATTAGTTGTGTGTTAGTGGCTGTGTAAGCATTGCAAGCTGGTGGCAGCAATGTGAAAGAACACAAGGCGGTATTTAAAATGGAGGTAGGGTGGAAAGGAGAGAAACCTCCCTTTTGTACAGGATGGATTGGTCTAGAGGAGATCTAATGCAGTAGTGTAGCCTTTTGCTTTGTGGACTAAGTAGTAGGTGACACTCTGCTGAACTTTCATCAGATAATAAAGACCATTTGAGGGCATTCAAACAGCAGGTTACTCTGGAGCGATCTACTGTGCGAATTACACCACCAGGTAATCTGCGCCTTGAGCATAGGAAACTTCTAAAAGAAGATAAAAAGGGTGATTTGTCATTCCATTGCATTGCTTGGTAAACAAATAAGTGCATCATTTTTCACTGCTGTTTGTTTATAGGGATATTTTTCTTCATATCAGTAGTAGTTTTAAATAATTTCTTGTAAGATGAAACTTTTGTAGATGCTAAAATATTTTGTATGAAGTGGACCRCTTATATTTTAGAAGACATGAGTGCCTCTAATAATTGAAGTGGTGCAACAAATAAGTTTCGTGTACTTAGTAAGTTGAGTGTACTCAAATACTTCAAATAATTCTGGCTGGAAGCATGTCACTGTTGTGTTAGTAAAAGGTTATCTCCATACAGGGGAATTTTTTATTCAGGAGTTGGTTCTAATCTTTGCCTGAAGTGAGCTTGTTGCCAGTATTGCAGTAATGAACAAAAACATATTTTGGGGGTTTGTTTGCATTTACATAAAAAAAAATATATATTCAGGAACAAACTGGAAAGCATAGTTCCAGCCTATTCTAGGGCTTTCAAGTTATTTTAGGTGCGTGAGTTAAGTGTTAGTGTTAGAGCCATTTTAAGTATGACTMTAGCATTAGTAAAACTAAAATAATATCTAGAAATTTGTGCCTTATTTTGATTTGACATACAACTCGTTTAAACTAATTGCAGGCAAATTGGGCATTTGGGACCTGCAGAACTATAACTTGTATTTTCTAAGGAAAAGAAGAATGTTAAAATGAGTTTACAAAAGTAAAGATCCCTTTTATTCATCCCAATAAGAACTCATATTTTTTTAGTTACTGATAATAGGTGCATGGGGTTTGTGCTTAACATGGTCAGTTTTTAAGTACAACTATTCCGTGTATTACTTCTGTAGTATTCTTTAATGATGAGACACACTACTACAAAATATTTAAATGGATCACTCATTTATCAGTTCTGTTGCTCGAAACTCTTCAATATAAATCCTCTGTATCAAGCCTCTAAATTACACATCCTGACTGAGATTTAGGTAATACATAAGAAAAAAACTAAGGTGCAGATGTCTTGAGAGAGGAGGGCTTTGACAGGAGGCTGTAGGGCTGGAAGGAGGAGAGGGACATTTTGCCAGCCGGGAGACGAGAACCCCTTCCCGGGAGACGAGAACCCCTTCCCGGGAGACGAGAACCCCTTCCCGGGAGACGAGAACCCCTTCCCGGGAGACGGTACGCGCTCTGCCGCTGTAGTGAGTGGCAGCCTGTGGGCCTGCGAGTTCAATGCAAGATGGACTGAGTCAATCCCGGGACGAGGGTTAGCACTGCCCTTCTCTCATCATCTCACAGTACTTGTCCTATGTGTTTTTTACCTTAGGGATATTTATACATATTAATTGCTGTTTAAGAATAACCTCAAAACAAAGACTAAAGACAAGATAAAGCAAATGTTTAAAGATATGTAGCAATAAAAATGAAGAATTTAACAAACGTTTTATTCTTAAGCCACTTTACTTTTATATTTTTCAGGGAACATAAATGGAAATTCATGTTGCCTTCAGTGCTGTAAGATATGTCTGTGTGTGTTTTTTGCAGCTGTTATGGAAGCAGGCGCATACATATCCACTCTTCCATCTCCTTATGGAAATTGACTCTTACATGTTCTCATGTGTGAATCAGACTGCTGTACATGAAGAATTAGAGGATGAAACTCGGAGACTTTGTGATGTTAGACCCTTTCTTCCTGTCCTTAAACTAGTGACAAGGAATTGTGATCCAGGAGAAAAGTTGGATTCCAAAATAGGTGTCCTTATAGGCAAAGGTAATTGCATTTACTTTCCATTTTTTTGAAAAAGGAGGGGAAACTTTATATTGCTTGAGGGTCTTATTTGGGCAGGTAACAGTGGAAAAACATTAAAGGAAGTATTTCTGATCCTGTCTTCCAGAACTTCCCTTTCTAAACTAATATTGATATAATTTAAAAGAATTTAATTACTATTTATCACATCAAGGTGAAGCATTTGAAAGTTGATGGGAGGTAATTTTGAAGAGAAAAAAATCTAAATAATTGAACAAAGGAACATATCTGGTAGAGCTATTACAAGTAAAAACAAATCATGTGACTGGAGGTGAAATCCCAGTTCAGAGCTTGTGCATGACCTTTTGACTTGTCTACAAGACAAGGTTGAAAAGTTAAATGGCAAATATGTTTCTATAACAGTGACCTGATTTTACGTTTGTTATAACTACTTAATCCTCTTTTTCTCTCTGCAATGAATTGGGATGGCCAAATAGCTCTTTTAGGGGTTACTGCATAATCAAAATAAGAATGCCTTTGAAAGGATTTCTTACTTCATTTTATTTTACGGCACTCTATTGCCTTGCTGCTACAATTTGAGGGCAAATTTTATCTTATTAGATGGTGGGAAAAAATCTGTTATTGCTAAGTGAAGGAAAGCATGATAACTTGAAAAGCCATATCTTAAGAAGCTTAACAGCAAACTCAATATACAGAAGAAACTAGAAATTATTCTGGTTTTGGTGCATGTGGTTTCTGAGTTGGTTAACAATATGATTCTTGTTTTTGCTTTCAATTGTGGCAGTGATTTTCAGCAAACAATGAAAAGCTATTTTTAAAGGTTTCACAGTAACTTGTTCTTGATGTTATTTCAGAATTTTCAGCTTTAAAATCTACTCTGCTTCGTTATACAATAAAGATTGACAGGGTCCTGTGAGGTCATACCTCTTGTTTGAAAACAATGAACCATTGTTAGCTCTTTTATAAAGACTGCAGGTTTTGTTTAGATTTCAGCAGTACACTGTCTGCCTATTTGTTAAAGCTGACAATGGAAACTGTTTGCCAGTTTAACCATTCAGACATAGGATTTTTGACAGATTCTGAGATTCACATTCTTTAATAAATATTTTGCTAATTATGGCTGTGCAAGATGCTTCTTTATTTAGCCCCTATTCTGTACCTCAGCAGTGGGGAAAAAAGCATTCCAGGCTAAGCTTCTAAAATTGATGTGCTTTGTTCTTAAAAGGTGTTTAGTGCTTTGTTTAATTTGGACAATATCCTTCAAAGTTCAGGAGAAATGTAATGCTTGCAGGTACCTATACTTTATGTAGTACTGAAGAAGCACAGCTGTGTAGACTATCCAGTGTATACTTTTTTTTTTTTACATATTTTAGAAAAGGAGCTTTACTGGGTTTGGGCTGGTTTAACTTTCAGTCCTTTCATTTTGACTTCAGTAGAAGATTTAATCACAAAGAAAAACCAAGAGTAATTTGTTAATTTATAGTCCTATTTTCCTCCTTTTTTGCCTTTTAAAAACTGTTGTTATCTTTCTGGGGGGAAAAATGGATAACTTGCAAACACTTCTTCCCATATATGGTCTTCATAATGCATTTGCCTTGCTTTACTTGCATTTGCTGTTGTAAGGGAAGACTTGAGCTTTCTCAGTCTCTTGAAATCAGGGTGAGGTTGGCTTTTCCATTTAATGTTTCCTAAGAGAGACATTGGTTTTTGCTATTTGCTAAACTCACTTTTGACCACTTGTTTTAGATGGGATGATTCATGAAGAAAATCACTCGAGCAGCTTCAAGATAATAAAGGTGTGACTGGTATGGAATAGATAGGCAGTATTTGTGCAGTTAGGTATTCTTTTTGATTGAATTTTCGTAGGTCTCCATGAGTTTGATGCCTTACAAGACCCTGAAGTGAATGACTTCCGAGCTAAAATGCGAAGAATCAGTGAGGAGAGGATTCAGTCGCTTGTTGGTCTCTCTTGGATGGACTGGTTAAAGCACACTTACCCACCAGAACAGGAGCCTGTTATCCAAGAGAGCTTCCAAGATAAGCTCTATAGTGGAAATCTTGTAGTTGCCGTTCATTTCGATAACTGCCAGGTAGGAATGATTGTCATGTTTGACCAGTTGTACTGTTCTTGATTCTGGTGTGAGTTAGCATGTGATGGATCAAAGATGTGAATGAAATAGAGCATTAATGTTATGATACTTGTTTCTAAAATGCAGATTCTTTTACCAGGGTCCTTGACTTTTGAAAGGAAGTGAGGAAGAGTAGTTCGCAGTAGTGAACTGAACTTCTAAAGTCAAATTACATTAACTGATGAAGGGCAATGCTAATCCACTGTATAATGCAGTATATAATGTGACAATAACCATATAGTTTGTATATGTATGTTGTTCTGTACTAATGGGAATGTAGCAAGAGCAGTGTAACTGGAGCAGAAAAATTTTACCATTATAGTTTATATGTTTTATCTTAACTGTACAACGTATTTTCTGTATTAGTTCTTGTTCATTTAAGTGTAAAATGTAATTCAAAGTTGGCAGAATTTTTTTGGGCCAATTTTTGTTGCATTACTTCACTAGGGATTGGGAGACAGTGTATTCAGCACACTACTTGTGTGTGATTCATTGCTGAAAATTCCTGGGGTTAATCTGATAATATTTAGGTTGAGAAATATGTTAAAAAAAAGGAGTTACTATTCTCTAAACTGGACATACATATAGACAAACAAAATATTGGCTGAGACTTAAAATTACCCTAATAGTTCAGCAAACAAACCCCATAGCTTATTTTTAAAGGAAAAAGGAAACTTCAATTTCCACCTAGAATAACAGTTTTATTTTATTTTTCTGATGATGAAGTTGCTATGATTCTGCTCGAGTCCAGCATTCCTCATGCCCCTGTTTACACTGTAGTCTTTTTTAATAACAGCGAGGAATCAGAATGGGAAAACTTAGAATCTCAGAAGCATGTAATGTATCTGACTATATTTGGTATGTGTTTTGACCCAGTTGTTAGATATTGATGATTCAACCAATTTTATTTACAAAGCTATAGTATTACAGATAGCATCTTTATTAACTGAAGAAAAATCCAAAGTAGTAAAAACATGTCTGACTCTGGAAATGCTAAATGAAGGGGTGAATATTAAACTTGGTAGCCAGCAACACTAGCTGAAGTTGGATGCGTGGATGGTTGGTTGGAAGCACCTTATTCCATCTCCAGCTTAGTAAGGACTTGTAATTGTCCAGGGGGAATGAGAGGTGAGTTCAAATATCTGAGTTTTGGTCTGCTCTTGATTTAAAGTACTACAGTCACGTGCATTTGAAAACGGCACAAAAGCAGCACAAAAGTTCTTGCTGGTGCAGAATGTGTTTGCCTGCCACCTTAATAGTTTGGACGGCTGACACTTGAAATGCCTCAGATGCTTCTGCTGCCTGTTCTGACCTTCAAAGCTATGAGCAGTTCAAATCTGAGCTGTTTTAATGCAAGAACTCTGCTCCAGACTTTGCTACTTGCACTTAGTACTAAATATCGTAACAGGAGAACTAAAGAAAAGTATGGGGACTGCTGTGTCCTTTCAGTAGGAATGCTGTACAAGACAGAGAGGAGAAGATTAAAATACTTGTTGCCTAGAATATATGGGTGAGCTGTCAAAGCTCCCTCACGGGCTCTGTGAGCAAGAGAATGAAACTGGTGCCTGCTGCTGTGCCATACAGCTGAGGGCCTGCAATGAGGGGGGAAAAAGCGGCTGTCGTAGTGCCAGCTTTCTGGGAAGAAAGAGTGGCATTCCCTGACTTCCTCAGTATCAGTTATGATAGGAAAAGAAAGCCTTCAGAGTTTGGCAGCATTTTGAAAGGAAGAAGCTGTTGTGAGCCATGCGGTTTTGAAACTGAGAAAATATTGAATTAATTTTGCCTGAATTTATGATTATGCTTTTCCATTTGGACAGCTTGGCTTCTTACCAATAAGCTTTTATATAAATAAAGCACAAGACAAAAGAATGCGAGCAAGACCACATTTTCTGTTTCTAAATAATTGCTTTTAGAATTCTTACATGTTCAGCAGTGTGTGAATGTTTAAATTAAAAAAAAACAACAAAAAACAGACCCTCTGAATGAACCTTTGCAAATAAATGTATGTAGAACATAATGTGGTAGATTAGGGGAGATAAAAGATTTAACAGAAGTTTTTTTTTTTTTTTTTACTTTTGGAATTCTAAATTAATTTAAACCTTTATTTGCTAATTAAAAAAAAAAAGTAACTTATCTTTAACTGTTTAGAACAGAATCAAAACTAGAGCAACTATGGAAATATGTAAACAGTTTCTAAAAGATCTGGCTATTTTCTTTGAAAAATGTTTTATTCAGAATGCTACTAGTACTGGCTGCTACCCCTCTTCTCTCCAATTCTCCAAATAAGATAGTGTAAGAAAGAAAAAAAAAATTAGCACATTTAATACTGCTAAACACCATGAAATACATACATGTTTTGTTGTCTCCTCCATTTGCATTGTAAAATGCAAAGTTCTAGTACAGTATCCTGAAGCTCAGAGTTCAGGGAGACTCTCTTAATAGCTGCTGAATCAATTGCCTTTTTAACTAATTGCGCCCAATCCAGTGAATATGGATTTATGTGCTTAAATCTGTGCTTTGAGGACTTCATTAAACACATATATGAGCACATGCAAATTGGACCTTGAATTATTCCTTGATACATTCAACACTATGGACAGTGGTTTATGGTAAGATGATAACAAATGAATCTTTGATTTTATGCACATGAAACGAGTCTTGGCAGCTTAACTTAAAGTTGAAAGAATCGCAAATCAAAAACCAGACTGGTTCAAATATGGAAAAATTAAATAAACATCAATTTCATTTTATTAGAAACTCCTCAAATATGCTACTCTATGTATTCTGTTTCAGTGAAATTCTGAAAATAATACAAAAATATTCAAATATATTCAAAAGCCATCTAGATAGGGTCCTGGGCAACCTGCTGTAGGTGACCCTGGTTGAGCAGGGGAGTTGGACTAGATCTCCAGGGCTCCCTTCCAACCTCAACTGTTCTGTGATTCTGTGGAATATCTGAAATGAAGTTTGCTTAGATTTGCTTTACTTGAATTTGGATAAAGTTCTGTGTTCTTACAAGTATAAGCAATATAAAAGCTTAGGGGTTGACCATTTTGCAGCTTTTGGATGACTACTGCTCCATTTGCATTGACAATGTGTAGATTAACTGTAAGTGTCGGAACAAGACTTTTTAATACAATAACATATTTCTACCTGAGTGGCAAAACTGAATGCTCAGATTTGAAGAGATACGTATAAGAACATTCAGATGAAGATAGCTTAAAGTTGCATAATTGTGTGATAGTTAAGTATTTCCTAGAAACTCTTGTTTTTGAGGTTCATCCAAATATATTAGAAACAGTTTTTCAAAAGAATCTGAATTATTTAACTTCTAATTTATGTAGATATTTTGGCAGACTTGAAAGATTGTATTCATTGTGCATGCTATAATTTAAGCCTTGTATATCTGATATGAAAAATGGATATTCAGTATTCCTGTTTGTGTTTTGTTAGGATGTATTTAGTTTTCAGGTGTCTCCTAACATGAATCCCATCAAGCTGAATGAACTGGCAATCCGAAAACGTTTGACTATCCATGGAAAAGAAGATGAGGAAGTTGATCCTGCTGACTATGTGTTGCAAGTTAGTGGGAGGCTAGAATATGTTTTTGGTGACCACCCGTTAATTCAATTTCAGGTACATAAACTCTTTAGAACTTACTGTAACAGTTACACTCTGGGGCCTTGGCCACAGTCTCTTCTTGCTCCGTGTGCCATTGGGAGGCGATCCTGCTGAGCAGTACTATGCTTCCTCCTCATGTCTGCACACTGCTTCCCTGTGTATTCAATTATAAAATATAACATATATCCCAATTCCTTTGTATACCTGTAATATATTATTGATYCTTTGCTATAGGAATGTTCAGTTAGTTTATAACAACTATTTTCCACGTGTTTTTAGTACATCCGCAATTGTGTGATGAACAGGACTCTTCCTCAACTGACTCTCGTCGAGTGTTGCACCATAAAGAAAATGTGTGAGCAGGAGATGATTGCCATAGAAGCTGCCATAAACCGAAAATCGTCCAACCTTCCTCTTCCTCTGCCACCAAAAAAAACAAGAACAACAACTGTAAGTTCGTCTGGAGAATATTTAACACTCAGAGGGAACAGTGACTTGTTCAACATAAACTACCAATGCCTGGATGTCTGCTACTACTTCTCTTTTCCAGTGTAGGCCTCCCGGGTCTGCTCAGGGCTCGCTGTTGCTTGCTTGAAGGATTGCATGGGAAATAGGATGATGGCAACTCTTGCCATCGTATCCGTCTAACTTTTCTTTTAATATGGTGGTGCATCCTTTGTTGTTAAACTTGTCATGTCCTTGTAACACTGTTATAATTTGCATAACTTCATTCTTAGAAATGTGGACAGTCTATGAAACAGTTTTTGTTTTAAACAGCGGGTATATATTCAGAATGAATAATACATTTGAGGGGTTATATTTAATTGTCAGCAGATATTACTCAATGTATCTTCTTATTTTGTCTCAGTATTTTCAGATGGTTATTTTTTCCTAACCCCTTTCCATTTAGGGCACCTAGTGTGCTCTAGTAGTTATGATAACCAAATTTTTTTTTTTAAGATCTCTTATTCATTTTTAAAATTATACTTTTTTTTAGTTTGTATTGATGACTTTCACTAAGATGTTTAGCTTGTAAAATAGATCTCAGTATGCTACATTGATTAAGAGAAAACTTGTATTTTTTGTTTCACTTCTCAGAATGTATGGGATATTTGCAACCCTTTCAAGATTATTCTGTTAAAGGGCTATAAACTAAATACAGAAGAAAACGCCAAAGTAAGTAATAGCGCCTAGTATCAGAAGACATTCTGTTCATTATCTGGTGATTTTCAGTGTTTATTGAACTCAAAATCCTACAGGTTTTAATTCAGCAAAAGAGTGTAGGCGTTTTCAGCTAGTCCCAGTTATATTGGTATATAGCTTATATGTCTGAAGTTGGGTATTATGTGTTATTAATAATCACAGACAGTATAATATATTTTATATATATAATTACAGACACTTATGTTCATATTTGCTAATATGGTACATGATTTTAGGAAGGTATCTGTAAGCACTAATATTGGTGTGAAATAAGCCTATTTGAACTGTCGTGCTATAAACATCTAAAACAAATGTGGATTAAATATAAAACTATTTTTGATGGAACATAAAGTGAAATATGACATTTATGTATAGTCCAAACTATATTCTGTGTGTCTAAGTATGGATTGCATGCTTCTATAGTCTGTCTTTTATTTTCTAAACATGCTGAACACAAAAAAAAATATGCTATCACTTCCTGTAAAATGTACATGACTGGGCTTCTGTCTGTATTACAGACCACAAGTTGTTAACACATGGGAATTTATTGCACGATTACTTTTAAGACCTTACAAAGCCCTTGAAATAGAACAACATTCATTTCCTTTATTTTGTTTGGCAGACAATTAAGTAAATAGTCATGTAGATTAGAAAGAAATTCAAAATTAGCCATTGAGGTTTGCTGTTGTCATGCTAATGTAGTATTAGGGATACTACATTATTATAGCTAAAGGAATCATAGTTGCAATTTTACTGCATGAGGCAATGACTGTGGAAATGAATGTGTGCCTTTCCTATGTCTAAACCATTGTTTAGCTAGTTGTATTATTATTTTAATTTGACATTCTGTAGAGTCTTGGAGCCCTTAAAGAAAGGGAGTGGGGGAAGAGGGTGGATAGCATACCTGTCAAGGGTTTTTTGTTTCTTTTTTTGTATGTACAAAAATTGAGCTATGATTAATTTCAGTATGCCTTTAGAGGAAAAAGAAAATCTGTTTATCTTGTGCTTGAGGAGGAACAACAAAATTTGGCTCTTCTTTAGTATTGGTCTTTGTGGAGACTATCTAAACAGTATTTAGTATTTTAAATGTATTTCTTGATTTCTTAATGTCTTAGAAACTGAAAGTCCTGTAGTTACCCCAAAATAAGGGTGTGTGAAGTAACCTTGCAAGCTTGTGCATGTTTCCCTGCATTGTCTCTTGAAAACATAGTTGTTTCCCCAGTCCTGATTCTGTTGAATTCACTGCTGTTGTTCTTTCAGTTTCACTGTGCTTTGGATCAAGCCAATATTCATCCCTTTTTGCTGAAACCACCGACAGATTCATAAATGCAGTGTTTGTAGTAAGAAGCGAAATGTCTGCCAGATTAATAGTGCTCTACTAATGTGTCGTCATTCTTGCTGATACTATTCAAGAATTTAGAAACTTAGAAACATGCAGTTTTCTGTGTACATCTGTTATTAAGTAGGAATGCAGAAGTGAGCCACTTCTTAGCATTGACCTGTAATGTGTTTAATTTTGGAGTCAATAGCTGCGGCTTCGCTTCTCACCCTTTTCCTTTCCTGTTCCTTGTTTTTGTAGTTCAGGCTAGCTGGTCTCATCAGTTTCTGGGTGCTTCAGGCAAAACAGAATTCCTGGGAATTATGTACACTGTTATTATTACAGGTGATTTCTGATGTCAGGATCAACAACTTTCCGTCCATGCATTTCTATATATAGTTTAAATCAAAAGTGTATTTTCCTGTTAAGCTGAAGAAACCAAAGATTTTTCTGTACTAGATGAGCTCAAATCTGTTCTGCCTGGAGATTTGGCTTTACATTCAGAAAAATAATCTCAGTTTCTGCTTAGTTGGCTGTTTCCTACAATTTCCTTCACTGTTAGGTATATTGAGTTAGAAGTATTTGTATATTGATATTTTGTATTTGTTCCTTCAGTTAGGAGATTATTAGTTGTATGYGATAATATAAGGAATTCAGAACTGAAAAATTTGGTAGGTAGCATAATTTAAACAAATATATTTTCGGATTGGCTATCAAAATGCAGTTTTCTCATCTATATACATTTTCAGATGTGAGGAGAATAACCTTCTTTATAATTCATAGTCACTTCTGCTATTGAATGACATTTGATCTACCAGCTAGTATTGCCTTTTACAAATAACCATTCCCTTTCAGAAAAACAAAAAACCAAACCATTCTTCTATTCCTCTTTCCCCGCAGCGCGCCCAAATTAACAGCATGGTGACAGAAAATGCATTACATTTTCCCTTCCTGACTTCATAGAGAAACTGAATGTTATTCGAGAGGAAACGTCAGGATTCTTTGTACAAGTCTCTAGAGAATTTATTTTATCTTATGCTCAACCATACTTTTTGAGATCATATTAATATGCATCTTAAATGAGTTGGAAGCATTTTGGGTCTGACTTTATCAGTATCTTCCTGGGTTTGCTGCTCAGGAAAAATTAAGAAATGATCCAAAATCTGTGGAGAGCTTTTAAATCTTATTTTCCAGTGCTGTAGACTTAATGGTTTAAATGATTAAACTCCATCAGACAAAAAAAAAAAAAAGAAAAGAAATCTTACCAATATTCAGAACAAACTGAATTTCAAGTTCAAATAAGTGTGGCTGACTTTTTTTTTTTTTTTTAGTGAGTGTAAAATATTTCGCCTCATATGGAACTGCTGTAAAAGGGAGTGGCATAATATTGTGGGAGAGATTCTTTCATGCTCATGTCTCTTACCAGAAGAAAAGAAATGACTGGAAACTTTACTAGGGAAACTTTAGAATTATAAAAGAATTTGTACGTTAGCAACATAATTAGCATTTGGACCTTCTTATGTTTACTGAAGTTATCACTGTTATTACCATGCTTTTAATTTGCTGCAGCCCAAGGACAGTTAAATATAAGTTAAAGTAGACTCTAGTATTTCTGTGTGTTTCTGAAATATTTTGGTGAGAATCTATAAGCTAAATTTTTTTCTTTTTTTTTTTAATGGGGGAGAGGAGTGGAAGGAGAAGGGAGAAAGAGGATGAATAGGTAATTCAACCTTGAAATGAAAGACGTACTGGTTTGAGGTGTGAACCATCACTTCTGTTTTCTAGACAGACTTTATCTAAAGTTAGTACTGATTTAGATATGAATTATTTTCAGGAAGTACTCTGGAGGGAACAAGTCAAAAAGTCAGCTTTTTTTGACTAATGATGAATAAGGTGGATAACTCAGTACACCTATTTTGCTATGTTTTTCAGCATAAATAATTTCTACAGAAAGAATTTGCTATARTATAGAAGAAAAAGATATTTATTTTAATTTATAATTACATTTTAATTTTAATAATTTATGATTTGTTTAAGTTATTGTTTAAAATTTTTTTAACCTATAATATTTAGACAGTTCTTATTTTTCACATTACCTCTTACTCATCATTATGTAAAAAAAGAAGCAGCTATTAAATAGTGTTAGCTGTTTTCCATTTTCATGCAGTAGATATAATATGCTATTTAATTTTAATGTGTACAAGTAATTTATTTTTCTATAACATGCTGGTCAGGAACATTAAGAGCAAAACAACCAAGAACTTGTTTTCAAAAATGATTTGGTTTGCTTTATTTTAAAAACTCAAATTTAGTGTTTGTTTTTAAGTTAAAAATATTGCTTAAAGGTATATATGTATATGTTCTGTAGAATTTTCTGTACAGAATTCTCTAGGTTCTGTGGGTGGATTTTGTGGCAATCTTTAAATTTTTTTTTTTTCCCCCCCCCCCTCTCAATTCTTTATTGCAGGTTCATGTTAGGGCTGGTCTTTTCCATGGCACAGAGCTCCTTTGTAAGACTATTGTAAGCACAGAAATATCTGGCAGAAGTGACCATGTTTGGAATGAGATACTGGAGTTTGAAATAAATGTCTGCGATCTACCAAGAATGGCAAGGCTCTGCTTTGCAGTTTATGCTGTGATGGATAAGGTGAAAACTAAAAAGTCAACCAAGGCAATGAATCCTTCCAAATACCAGACCATTAGGAAAGCAGGAAAAGTGGTAATTATTTCATTTGTTTTTCTTGAGTGTACCTCTGAATTATATTGAGCTGAGTATTCAGAAGTCTTTCATGTCCTCATTTTAGTGTTCAAGAGTGAAAATTGAAAAAAATGGTATTTAAAAAGAATGCATGTATGAAGAGTCACATGCTCCAGTACAAAAAAACCCTTCTCATACTTTTCAGATGGTGAAAAAGGCTTGAAATTTTGCTAGTAAGCCAGTTGAAAATGACTATTTAAAGAACCGTATTTTAAAGGCTAGTTTTCTTCTGAGCTCTAGATATGGTAGGGTTTTTTAAAAATTAAAAAATGAACATCTAGGCTTTTATTCAGGGAAATGTATATTTTTAGTGTGCCACTGGCAGTGTGACGCTCTTAAAATTAAGTTCTGTTGTCTTTGGTGGGTCTTGAGCATGTACTGAAAGCTATGCATGTGCTTTTCTGAAAGACAGCACTGTTTTTTTAAAAAAAAAAACTCTTAATTTTACTGATCTTGTAGTAGTTGCTACATTATAATGTTCACTGGAATTTAGTTTCCATTTAAAAAATTCTTTCCTTGAACAGCACTATCCTGTAGCCTGGGTAAATACCATGGTATTTGATTATAAAGGACAGTTGAAGAATGGAGAACTCATACTGCACAGCTGGTCATCATTTCCTGGTAAAGTTTAACTTTTAAGACTTGGACTTGAATTACTCATGAGGCCAAAGAGTAATACAAGATAATGGAATATTTAATTGCAGCACATAAATTGTCTGTCATCTCTTTACTTGTGTTATGTGGGTAAATATACACAGTCTTAATCTTTTTCATAAAAGTCAAAAAGTGTTGTAAGGGAACCTGTTTGGCAATAGTGTTCTAAAAGCTTCATTCATTGTGGAAGGAAAATTGCATGAAAGCAGAGTATTGTCACCTGTGTTTTATGATGCAGTTTGGATTTTATTGCTTCTTTTGGGGTTGCCTATGCTATGACAAACAGATAAGCTGTATTACATTTAACAGTATCTGAGTCAGCAAAAACCATGGATTAGAATTCTTTTTTTTTTTTTTTTAAAGGCTTCATTCACTTCAGATTCAGATTGCTTACTAAGACTGCCTGAAATCTAGATGTCATGCTTCATCCCTCCACAAGAAATACCATGTCAGCCTGGCTATAGTGCTGAATGAAATCTGGCTTAAAACTCCTTTTGTTTCATACTATTTGATATAGGGGTAATATATGCCGATTTACAGAAGCTTCACATCTCTTTGGGATTGAAGCTGCATTAAGGGCTTGGCTCAGTATAGGGATAACTTAGCTTCCCTTTATTTTATATTTCTTTTGGAAAGAGAAAATCACTTTCTCATTGGGTGATAATTCAACATTTCTGAGCATGTGAGGGAAGGATAGTTTATGCTAGAAATTCAGTGCGTTGTGGAGAAAGTGCTCTCTGTAGCAAAATATGCTTCTGTGCATTGCGTACAGGAAGCAATTTCTTATTGCATCATTGCCTTTCAGAGTTTTTTTACTTTTTGTAGATTCCTGTCCTATAATATTAATTGTTCTAATATTTTAGATGAACTTGAAGAAATGTTAAATCCAATGGGAACAGTCCAGACTAACCCTTACACTGAAAATGCAACAGCTTTGCACATTAGATTTCAAGAATATTCAAAACAACCTATTAATTACCCTCCCTTTGATAAGGTAAGGTATTACATAAAGAGCAGTCATGAATGCTTATATGTAAATAGCTGATCATTCTTTCCTTGCAGCACTGCCTTTTCCACTGAATTCCCCGCTTCCTGCCTTCTAGCTAACATACTGCAGTTGTTTAAACTTGGGCTACATAACATTGTCAGTGCTCTGACTTCAGGCTCTTCAGATAATATTTTGAAGATGTATATATTTTAAATATTCTGTACAGAGTCCCTTGAAGGTCAGAAGTATAATCAATTTCCAGTATTGGCGATCTCACAAAAAACGAAGCTTAGCTGCACTTCTGGAAATTTTCAGTCTGTGCTTGCCTGTCTTTTACACAGATCTGTTATTTCTTTGAACAAATAGATCTTACTCTATCTTTAGACCACTTCTTTTTTCTATGAGCTAAAAACCTTTTCAGGATAAATAGGCTCTTAAGGATGTACAAAAATGGATTCTCAAAGTCTGCTTTTGAATTAAATCACCTTAAGTTGCCCCACATGCTTCTACAGATACAAATAAGAATGTCTGTCTAGAGAGAAAGTGTATATTCAGAATACATGTGATAGTGTCTGTGATGTAAATGCTAATTGGCAGATCTGTTCACAGACTGACAAATAAAGCGAAACCCAGGAAACAAGTAACAAAATGAGTGTTAAAACAGCCAGTTATTGATGTGTTAAAGATAAGATTTAACTCATACATAAATTAATCTAAATTTTGTTTGTAGGAAAGCTCATAACTGCTTAGAGCAAATACCATTTTCTCTGAGTAATTTGCACCTTTGGTGGGGAGATCAACATTCAAACTTAAAAGCTGTGTCATTTTGATCAAGGAGGAGTTTTTAAGGGTTAATTCATCAAAAATGAGATTGAAATCTGATAGTTAAGATAGTGGGGCTTTTGGGGGGGGGGGAGGCGTTTCTCCCCTGTTAGTGTAGTACCTACACATGTTCTTGTAATAAAACATAGCATTAGAAATATCTCCAGAGCTAGAACAGTATTGACTAATTGCCGTCTTGGTTTTGGTTAACCAATTTAATCTTCATACCAGATGTATTTCAGTTAATTTTATTATTGGTTTATTTGTAATGTTTTGAGTTTTTTGCTCATTACTTTGCATGTATTTAAGTTCTAAAGAAAAATAAAAGCTGCTTTTCTCCTAAATATGGAAGCGTAATGGGAAGTACATCTTAAATAATCACGTTTGTTCTGGTTCTATTGCTCCTTTTAACTGTACCTGAGATATTAAGTTTTCAGTATGTTAAAATGTTGAGGGTTAATGTTTTGATAAAGCCAAGAGATATTACTGAGTAAGTTAGGTTATGTATTGACATTAAGGTGACATCTGAATGACGTTCTTCCCCATCCCTCATAACTTCCGTTTGGTTGCTGCCATTGTTTATTTGGTGACTTTGCCCCCTTCTTAAACTGTACTTCAGAAATCCTGCACATCAGATGAGGGAAATCATGGAAATCCCAGTGCATTTTTATAAGTAATTCCAGAGCTGGTAATGAAACATTCATTGAAAGCATTCAACTTTGAGAAAATACTAAAAAAAAAAAAAAAAAGGTACTTTTTAAGCAGCACTTAATTTTTTCCAGTAACTTTTGTACTTATAACTCCCTAGAGTTAAGAAAATGTTTTGCAATATCACTGGGAAAATTCAGAGCATAAAGATGTTTTGACTTGATAATTCATTCCATTTCTGGGGTAAGCTGAAATTTTTCCCTTGAAGAAAATAAGATAACCAATCTCAGAAAGATTGTCTTGATGAAGGTCCTGTTGAATCAGAAAGAGTAACGTTGCAGCTACTTGGTTTATATCAGCTAAGAATCTGGTTTGGGGCATGTTTTGGGTTTTTTTTGTTGTTTTTTTTGTTTGTTTTTTAAGATGAACTCTAGTTTAGTGTATGGCTGGTTCTAACTTTAAGAGTTTTTACTTGTTTCTGCCAAGATGATAGTGAATCAGATGCCCAGTCTTTATTTTAAAAAACATGTTGTGTAAAGTAGATGAATCTTTAGATCATTGCATGGATCCACTTGCAGTGATCAGTCAGATGTTTAAGGCTGACTGAGTAAAATTTCTGTGACAACTGATAAGAAAGCTGTTACCTAATGCGGGAGCCGTCTATTGGGCCGATTAATGATCGGTGCTGCTGACAGACCAACAAGGCTTGTAGTTCAGTTGAACAAAGTTGGACTTGCAGAAACTTCCAAAGTTTATTTGCAAACAGAATAACTCTAAAAAAGCACAAGGAGGCAAGTATCAAACTTAGAATTAGGACATTGGGGTTTTGTTTGTGCCTGTTTTCATGCCCAGTACGTAAACAGGCTTTGTTGCAAAGTAGCAGATGTTATGCAACATATTAATTTCATACAAAGAAAAAAATAAAACAGGCTAGTACCTTTTAAGGATTTTAACTGCTGGATATTTAGGCTCTAATTATTGTAGTCTTTTGTTTCTCATATTGCTTGAGTAAAGATGAAGTGACTGTGTTGCTGAATCTGGGGCTGGTGGTGTATTCCTGGGTGATGGGAGAGAGAGACCTCTGAGGAAAAGGAAATGCTGTAGTTATTTAGACTTTTTTTCTTGATTGGTATTTCATTTTATAAATTCTTCTTCAAAGCAGCACCATCTAACAGCTGTGGATATGTCTAGCTGGCCAGTTCAGCTGGCCTAATTAGCTTAGGCAGTGTGTCATTATAACACATCTCTTGCTTGCAGTAGTATGCAGGAGTATAGTTTGAGGAACTGTATTTACATCTGTACTTAACTAGCCATTATAATTTACTGCATGAACTGCTAAATATAAGTAAAATCTTCAAAAGGCCAAAAAAAAGGAGCAAGAGGATCGCAGAAAACTCAATACTGAGACTTTGGGGAAATGTTGCTTTGCTGTTAGCAAAAGGAACAGTTTTTTTCATGAGGGTAACTATATTTTAACTGGTGCTGTGAGTTTGTTGGTGGAACATTAACATTACATGAGTTCTCACTGGAAGGTGATTGTTCATGCTGTTATACAAGAGAAGACGGTAGATACAGAGGAGTAACTGCACGCAATAACTGAGATCTTTCAGGAGATGTGAGAGCATGGTGTGAGAAAGGAGAAAGTTTTGTGGATTTGTACTGAACAAGAGGGCTGGAAGTGTGGGTCTGTGGATAGCAAATATGACTCATGGAAGCAACACTCCTGAGAACAGAGCAGCGGCAGAGATGAGCAAACAAAAGATAATTGAGAACTGAGGAATTGATTTGCAGTACTGGAAAATAATGCAATGAGAAACAGAAGATGGGGCTGTAGAGAAGAGTAGTTGGTCCACAAATGAAGAAGAAGAAAATGGAGGTAATCATGAACACTGGTATTCCTGAACTTGGAAGACCTATAGATTAGAAAAAGGACTGTGCTGGCTACACAGTGGGATGTAGTGAGAGGAATTGAAATCTTTGTATATAAATGCAAAGAGACTCTGGTAACCAAGTAGAGGAACATGAGCTATTGATGCAAGATATAGGTATGTATGATGGGAATTGTGACTGAAATGTGTGGTTGAAAGTATAAAATGGAAGTACTGGTGGTGAGATGGCACTGTATGTTAATGAAGCAGGTGACTGAAAAGAAATAACAAGGAAAAACTAAAGGAGAAAAAAACCCTGCATGGGTTAGTCATTTTGAGAAAGAAGGGAAAGGATCAGTCTACTGTGAAGAGTCAGAGGATGCATGAAGTCTTTGGAGTAGTATTAGACACAGAGGTACAGTATGTATATGATGGAAACTGTTGTTATATGAGACAAGCCTTTCCCAGAGATAAATTTGAGGGGAAGTCCTTTTAATGAAGCTGGAGCTTTGGTATTTCTGAATATGACAGCTGATGTATTTCAGATTTGAGTGAGTCTCTTTAAAAGACGTGGTCATAGAACATAATTTCAGATCGGCTGGTTGATAAATAAGCAGGGAGGATAGAAAAGGAGTTCTGAAAATTATCCATTCATTTTCAGAGGAGGGGATTTTAATAAATGCAACARCTAGCTAGGGATGTCACTGAGGAATTCAGGGAATTGGATATGGTTGAAGGCTGGATTTTCTTTAACTTGAAGATCCAAATATCTACATGGAATTTGGTTTTCTGAGTGAGGGAAATAAAATCGACTGAAATGGACTTCAGACTTAACTGGGCAGCTACCTCAAAAGGGATACCTGGAAAAAGCAGAAAACCTCCAAGGAATGAAAAAGAATACTGACCAGTGGTGGTCGGTGTCAGGGTGGTGGTCGGTGTTTGTTTTTAAGGTTGCCTCTTGGCAGGGAAGAAGTAAAAGGATAAAAATGAAAATCATTAAAAGGAAAGCTGAGTTGTCCTGTAAAACTTGCAGAGAATGATTTAAAAAATAAAAAAATAGCAAAGAGTTCATAAATTCCAATGTGTTTTTGTTTCTGCAGCTTACATGCTAGAGATGGAGACCCTCCTTCTCTTCACCCCCATCCCTTGTTTTAGGTCAGGTGGCTGCAGTGTATTGCTCTGGTTCTCAAATTGCTCGAGTGGATTGCTCTTATGTAATGCTTATTTGTGAATATCAGATTAACAGTTCTCTATAACACAGTATAAAGTCCATGTTATATCATTTTATACACAATGTAAGTGTTGTAATTCTCTAAAAGATAGCAAGAATTCCTTAACTGCCTCATTTCTATGATATTTATGCCTTCAGTGTAGTCAGATTTGAATTTAAATCTAATGTATTTACAAACATCTTTTGCAGATACTTGAAAAGGCAGCTGAGATTGCAAGAAGCAGTGACAATGCTGCAATGGCGGTAAGCGGCTGCTAAAAGCAATATCTTCAACATTAGCTGCTACTTATGTTCTGCATCAATCTAAGGAGAAATAAGTGTAATACTTGAGTAACTAAAATTCTGCTTGCTTTATGCTCTTTAATCCACTTTGGGGACTGCTTCAAAATTCAGATATATATCCACTTTCTGCATTATATTTTGGGCTTCCAGAAGGACTGTAGCTGTTTCTTTGTCAGAAAGCGCAATTGTTTTATGTATTCTGCATTACCTGCATTCAAACCTTGATGCTGTTGGCTGCATATGCACTTACAGGGGATGGGATGGTGTGCTTGGATGTTTGGCCGAAGTGTACCAGGGCTGCCATGTGGTGTGTGTGCRCGAGTTCACTTCTGTATGTCAGAGGAAGAGAGAGGTGTTACTACGGTGTAGATATGGGACACAGCTTGGATTTCCATTAGCACTGGAACTGGAAAGCATTCCCAGGTTGCATAAAATATTTGCAGGGACAGCACTCAATTTTATCAATTTTACAGTGATTTGCTTGATTGTCAGATGTTTCCAGATAAGTGCTTTCAAAAATGATCATTAGTCTCTAACGAGAAGTTTCTTAAATGTGATGATTATATGATCTTGAGGAAATGGATGGTTCTAACTTGAAGACAAATTTTGAAATGATCTGCAAAATCTGAAGTTGTTTTCTTCATATCGTATACTTAATGTTGAGGAAAATATTGTAAAAGTATACAGAAGATTGCAAATATAGCTTAAGATGGTGAAAACACAATAGGAGCAACAGTAATTGCATTATATATAAAAATAAAGCAGTTACTTGAAAAACATGTCAGTTATAAATAATAGTGGATGCTTAAAGTGCTCAGGAAGAGTGAAGACTCGCTACTACTTCTGTTATGAACAACTGAGTATACAAATAATTGGAATTCTTACCTAGCAGAATGTCAACTTAGTATTGTGACTTCTAATTTGAAAGCTTAGCATTCTCAGATACAAGAATCGCATTGTTTTTATGACTTTGTTTACTGTTTATTTTGATATAGAGTATGTACTTAGTTTACTAAACAACTATTTCAGTTCAACTAGCTGTTTTAAGTCTCTTCTGTCTTAAACAATTTTTACATGAGATTTTTGCATGATAATTTTTACTTAAAAGATTTCAGCATAGRTAGTGCATGGCTCAGGCACTCCTTCTTCCTGGAGGGAGCTAATGCATGCAGCAGTTGGATTATTTTGTCAGCTGGGAAACCTGTGCAGTATTTTATTTTAATGAGCTGTGTGTTGCTGCTATCAGTCCTAACTGACTTGAGCTACCATTTCTCATGAACTTTCCTTCCCACCCCCGCAAAAAAAACCCATAAAGATCTTTGGTCTACCTCTTAAAAATTATTTAGAAACTTTCTTGGCCTTTGTGAAGATAAAGGGGGCTTTGATATTTAAAGATTGCCATATAGCTTCCAAAATATATATTGAAACTAACTTATTTGGTGCAACTACCACATCATTATCCAGAAGGAGCAGTTTCTGTTATGTTTCAATGCTTTTTGGAATTCTAATGTTGATATCTTTAATTATATATCCTTCCTTGTAGCTTGCGTAAGGGTACGACTGGAGGCAAAAGGCGGCACCTAAGTCACTGTGATCCTTAAAATGAAGATTCATTCATGTAATCTGATTTATAGAATCAGTACTAGTGTTAATGTTTCAGAGAGGAAATGGGCCAAAATAATGTCTGGAAAAGACAAGTCTGGATTAGAAGACAAAAAATGTGTTCATACATGTAGCAAATATACTTCCATTTGGTTATTGCTGGAAAAGTATCTTTTGGCATTTGATTTAAAAACAAAAAACAAAAAAACACTTAATATATCTGTATAGCTATAAAATTTGCTCATTTGAAAACCAAAAGGAAAAAGTATATGCATCCTAAGCAAGTTCTTCATGTTAAGTTGGAAAATAGAAATATCGCCATCTAGTGGCATAAACTCTAAAGTTTAGCTATTTTTTCAGAAACTTCTGTACACTGAATTTTGAATCTGACTGTATTAGTTGCATTTGTTAGAACTGGCTCCAGAAATCTGAGATATGACAGAAGGGCGTAATAGGCATTGCCCTGTGTTCCATGAGTTTTGTCTGATGTTTTTCCTGGTATAGAATTTACAGTGTTTGAGGTAAAATATTAGAATCTTACCAAATGTATCAAAATGTTACACGTTTCTCATTTTCTAGGGTCGAGGTGGTAAGAAGTTTTATGTTGTGCTGAAAGAAATAATGGAAAGAGATCCCTTATCTCAACTTTGCGAAAATGAAATGGATCTTATTTGGACTTTGCGATATGACTGTCGTGAAAATTTTCCACAATCATTGCCAAAACTGCTGCTCTCTTTAAAGTGGAACAAACTTGAAGATGTTGCTCAGGTAAGGGAAATGATAGAGTGGGAGAAAAATGCTGTAGCCAAGCATGAGTAAATTGGGAGGAGGGCTGTGTAATCTGTTTTTTGTTTTTGTTTTTTTTGTTTCCCACCCAAGCATAGAAATTTTGAAATAGTGCAATAAATTTTGGTTTATAAAAATAAGATTGTACAACTTCTTTAGTTTGGACACATAAGCAAGAGCTTACTGCTTTAAAAAATAAAAATAAAAAAAATCCCCAAATACATTTCAGAAATCCTCTGAACGATGAGAAAAGCATGCAAAGTACTCGTACAGGCTGATTTGGAAATCCTCTGAATTGGAAAGACGGCAAGTACAAGTACCAGTCCAGGGCTACAGCAAGGTTATAGCACTGTTGCAAGGGTCTGGTAAAGTTCTCTCAACAGCTCTGGCTCCTCTGCCCAGGTTGTAATTTAGGCTTTGACTTTACCAAAACTTAATCTTGTGCTCAACTTTGATCTTACATGCAAGGAATTTTTAGTTGCTGATCATCAAGATCTGAAATAAAGCTTTTTATTCAAAATTTTAAACTGCTCGAAGGCCATGAAAATCCCAGTCTTGGACTGGGTAATTAAACCTCATTGAAGCAGCCGATTTTGCAAAAAGCTACAATGCACACTAGTGGGACAAAGTACCTTGCTCTCCTCAGGGAGGCAGTCTGACCAAATAGGTTCCCTTTGAAGTGCCTGTGTAAGTAATTAAGGACTTAAAGATTTGTGTTAATTGTGATACAAGGTTACATTTACAGTAAAGCTATCATTGGTTTGCTACATAGCTCTGCAAAGTTATTTCATTATACTGTACAGAGTTTGGCGTGTCTGTGTTTTTGCCTCATTGACCCAAATAGAATCCAAATCTTGTAATGCTTTTTGGGAATAGGTGGAGACTTGATGTATGAAAAATATATGAAGTTTATGTGAGGCTGCTCCTGCTTGATAGACTGACTTAAAAGTCTCAAATTAACAGATTCCTATATTTGTATTGGAACTTTAGTCTGACTGTGTACACAGCAAGTTGAGCAAAGCTATAAAAATCTGGATGGTATTAACACACACAGTACTGACTGTAACGGTGAATCCAGGCACTGTGGTTCGTCTGCTTACTCTTGACACAACTGCACATTTGAATGACACAAGTTCGTGCAGATTCTTACACCAAGATAGTATTTGTTTTCTTGTGTGAAAGTGATTTGGACATTTTTATAATAATTTCTTACACTAATTATTTGAAAGGAAAGTTATTTTTTAAAGTAGGAGCTAAAAAGCAATTACTATGAAAGGTTAAGGTTCATAGTATAAATCTGTGTTCTTGATTAGTATTCTGACCTTTGCCTCTTACAAGCTAGCTGTCTTTGGAAGAAAAGGAAACTGTTCCATGAAAACTCCAACTTCCATCTGTTCATCGTATGATCTTTGTGACTGTCCAGTCAGACAGAATCATAGTATGCCTCCAGGATAGAGACTACTTTCTACTAAATCCTTCCCACCAGTTAGATACTCTGAGAAGTTACAAAATGATGGGAATTTCATCCTAGCTCAGTGTCTGTGCAATGAGCACTACACTAACGAAAGGCAGCACCCACATGTTTCTCACTCGCTTGTGTTTTTCATATGCAAGAATTCTCTTGTTCTTCATTAATTCCAATATGTGCTTCTGAATTGATTGTTTATTATTAAAAGTTATCCAGAAATATGAATTGTAAAAATATGAGCAGGTATTTGTTTACTTGTTAAAAAATGTAAAAGGTATATTGATCAGTTACTGGGACCTTTGAGGTTTGGCCTTTGGTACTAAGGTTTTGAAAAGTGATTTGAAGTATAGATATTCGTTTACAGCTCAAAAGGTGCTTTAAATTTGGGAATATAGAAATACAGATAAAATGGCATAAAGGATTTTATTAAATTAGTGGCTGAAAATAGATAGTCATCTTGCTTATTACTGTGTACTCTCTGGAAGGTATGTTGTATTCCTGTTTGCTTATGTCAAGACAGTAGTGTGGTGTATTTGAGTATGATTTTTGGCAGCAGTGATAGTATATCTGAATTCTGAAACACTCCAGATAATTCTGTAGCACTTCGACATTTAAGTACTTCCACTCACTTACTTTCCCTGGTGAGGGAAGACAGCAATTTTTTTTATGGATTCCGAAATCAGTGGGACTCGTATTTTATCCCTTGTTATTATTACATATGTTGAATACTAGCTATATATTGTAATACTTGCACTAATAGAACAACATATGTGCCTTGGTACTAGAAGTGTTGGAAAAGCCTATTGTTCACAACAAGTATTTCAGTGAAAACCTGATACTTAGGGCAAAAAGTTTTAAAAAGAGCTGTTGTCAAGAAAAATGAAGAAAAATGAACTACGTTTCTGTTTCTGTTATTACATCTCAAAAGTAATTTTTTTGGGGGGGAGGAGGAAATATTTGATGGTAAAACATCTTTAATCTATTACTTCAGTGGTCCATAAAGTTATGTACAATGGATCAAAGCAGCTTTCTTGTATTAATTACCACATATATTTCATACAATCTCTTACTGTATTGCAATGTTATAATGGAAAAGTTGCACTGGATGAATTCCCTATGTGTTTACCCTTATTCTTTTCACTCAGCCCAGTGGTAGGATGGCAGAACCTGTTGGCAGAGTACGTAAACAATATTTATTCTCAAAACAGAAACTAAACCTTAAAAAAAAACCCAACCAACTTTTGGTGAGGTGGCACCATCATTAACTAGATCTAGAGAAAGTACAGCTGCTCAGAGTTGACTTTTGAAATGTTTGAAATAACTGGAATAAAAATCCTGATCTATGCTTAACTGTATTTTATTCTATGTTATAGTAAACTTGTCTTGTTAGGGAAGAAATCATGGCTTTTGGTTGTGTGTGGTGTGGCTTTTTTTTGTTTTTGTTCGGTTTTGTTTGGTTGTTTTTTTCTGACAGAAAATAAATTGATAGACTAAGGCCAATTAGACTTCAGCTTTCTTTAAATCTCTAGCTCATTGCCGAGAATTGAATTTGTGAGGAGCTGCAGACTGTAAGGAGAACGATGCAGTAATTCATGTATATACGGTTTTAACATGTCCGTTAGGCAGATAACTTTTAAAACCTGAAACGCATATTAGTGGATATTTTGAAATGTAAAATTTCTTTATAAACTAGATGTACTTGGGAGCTCTTCAGAGCTGTCCCTCTGTTGTCTAAGCAGCTGAGGGCACTTTGATGTATGTTTCTTTAGTCCAGATGATTGCAGGAGTATATCTAATATCTAATATCCTTTGACCTGTGCATTTGAGCACTTTGCTGCCCACCTGGGATGTGAAGCTAGTTGGACTGCACTTCTCTCTTAATAAAAGCTCCAAGGAAGAATGTAAACAGAGCAGTATGTATTTGGGGGATTTTCTTGGCAGTTTCACAGGTCATATCACTTAACGTTTTCTCATTTTAATAACCTCTGAAATAATTTTAACAATTGAGGGCTGGTACAGTCAAAATGAGGTTTGTACCTTCTAATATGCTTCGCGATGAATGTTCTTACTGTAGACTGTGACTTTCAAAATTCATTGCCTAATTTGGGGCATGTCATGCCACTTTAACCGAGAACTGCAGTCTGAAAACATGAGTTAATTTTTATCATCCATCATTAACAGAATATTTCTGTACTTTTTTTTCTGCACCTGATTTCAAGTAGGTTGTCTAGGAGTCCTGATACATTTGTTTTGAAGTTTCTTATTCTGTCTCTGACAGGCATGGTTGCTGTTTGCATTTTCAGCATCTGTTTTATGGTATTGACTGTCAGGGGTTTTTTGTTTTTAGATTTTTAGTAGTAGTATTCATGATACTTAAGTGCTGATGGCTGTAGTGAGTACTTCTTGACATAAGGACTGGTGTCACTGATCCTTTCAGGCTATAAAAGGGCATCTATATTCAGAAACATCTTTAATTTTATTTTACATCTTTATGAATCTTGCCTGTGTTGCTGCAATAAGTATTTGCTCATGAAAACAGTTGCACTGGTTTTTTYCCCCCCTTCTGGAATTGTAGCATGGCCACTGGATTTGCGTTTTGATTGATTTGTACCTTTTTCTAGTCTTCTGAAGTTCACAAAACTGCACAGATTAACCAGTTCAGAATTTGGTCCCTATAGTGTTTAAATGGTGTTAGGAAACTGCATATTAAATGAAGGTTAATATTATGAACTCATACCTGTTTCTCATACTTGAACTGAAAATCTTAATTGTACTATGACATATAGCAGAAAATGGAGATTTTCACTGTGGATGTAAAAGGGCCACTAACTTGGGAGAAAACTAAGGTCATTTTAATCATTCAGATTTTATAATTTTCAATTTACTATGAAATATCTGTATTATCGAATTTGTAGGAAAGGAGATTTTTATCATGAATTATGACTAGTTGCTAAAGAGAGGAAAGATCTTATGCTGTTGATATTACATTTACACATTCAGACTTGTTTATTTCCACTATTAGTGTACTGCTTTCAGTCATATGACTATATGCATATTATTAAATATGCATGTATATTTATGTGTGTATGTGTGTGTACGTATACACACATGTATGTGTATATATATACATCTCCTTAGTGGGTAGCTTCATTAATAATTCAGTAAAAAAAAGTTTCTTGTGAGACTTCMACATATTTTTGTTCTTAGTAGTCTGAAATAAATACACTAGTGTTTCTTGTATTTTTTTCCAGCACATCACTGTCTTGAGCATTAGGAATTTTTTTTTTACATATCTAACTTGACTCATCCTTTCTGCAATTTAATCCCATAACTATTCACAGTGCATGTGGGGAAAATGCTATACCAGTTAAGGTGGCTATATATTTTTGGTAAAGACTTCTCTAAACAAAAACCTTGCAATAATTTTTTTTGTGAAAAGCTTTTAACATTACCAAAATATTTATGTATATTATGTATATTATGTATATTTATGAAAGCTTTAACAAAACATTCTTTAAATTTTATTGAAACTGTTTATAAAACATATGCATCTGGGGTTACCTAATTTTTGTTTACTGTGCATCATGTCTATGTATGAAGAAACAGATTTTTCTGACTAAATGTAAACAAGACCTGTTGCCAAAAAATAATCTGGATAACTTTAAAGGGCAAGAAACTTCATCAGAAATGGGGCTGTTTGCCCACAATTATTTTTCTTTTTGTAATCAGGTCGGTCCATAATCTCCTTCTGTTAGTATGAATACTTTATCCAAAGGCAGCTATGCTTTCTGCTTTCAAAGTAGTTACTTTACATGTAACCTAATAGCCTTCTTTTTAAAACAGCTTCAGGCTCTTCTTCAGATATGGCCCAAGCTGCCGCCTAGAGAAGCCTTAGAATTGTTGGATTTCAATTACCCAGACCAGTATGTGAGAGAATATGCAGTGGGTTGTTTAAAGCAAATGAGGTGAGTATGTTGTATTAGTTCAAGAATTATTGGGGGGAAAACTTAATTCTGTTTGTCAACAGGAAAAAAAAAAGACCCAAAGACAGACGATTTCAACAGGCTGCCTGCCACATACAGGTGCCCAAGTAAAGCATCCTTTCTAGATAAGCAAAATGGTAGCCAAATAAAACCGTGTTTTTCTGCTGTTCCATACTATTAAGAGGACACAACCAGTGTCCTTTTTCCCAAAGAGAGGATATGTGTCCTCATCTTTTTTGGACAAAGGGAAAGCAAGACAGTGTTAGAACTTTTTCATAATGAGGGGACAAAATATTAAGAGTCAAATACTATAAGGACTGCTATCCAGCCACCTCTCACTCACTGTCGGGTATTATCTGCATCATTTAATAGAAATGTAAGCTGTAACTTATGATTAAAAAAATGAGAACTATGGATTTGTTTGTTCTTCAGGGTAGCCTTTGCTATCTGCAGTTCTTACTTTATCATATATAATTTTGCTGTTCACTGTAACCTGAGGCAAGATTTGTTTAGCCTTATCATTTGCAGCATTACTGCTTATTTCCTGTCCTTGAATTCTAAATTTGCTGTGGTGAATAGTTTAATGATTAATTTTTTTTTAATGGTCAAGGCTAGATTTTTTGGAAAAAAAAATATTTTGACTTCTTTCGAATGTAAACAAGTAATTTAGCTGTTGGGCTAGCCTAATAATGTTGAATTGTTACATCTGGACTTAGTATTCTTAGTTCTGTCTCTGAAGCAAAGTTGTGTTCAACTGAGTATCAAAAATCAATTTCCAAATTCTTTAAAAAGTCTGCTGAAGACAGCTGGTAAAAACCTCAGCCTAGAGGTGATACTTCTAGGATTCTTTCCTTTTAGGTTTGGTGGCCTTAAGATTCTTTCAGAGTCATAACTGACTGATTAATCAATCCACCTGGCAATTTTGCACTCAGTTGTGCATTATTTTTCTTTTCCATGTGACTGAAAGATTGGGACGCTTTTGCTATTGAAACTAGGTCTGTTATAGCTGGATTTGCAATGTGCCTGTGGATTTCTAGAATATCGTTAATCTAAGTCCTCTGTTGTTAACTGGTTTTATGTGCCTCATTCTAGTGATGAAGAGCTCTCTCAGTATCTTCTTCAACTTGTGCAAGTCCTGAAATATGAACCTTTTCTTGATTGTGCTCTCTCCAGATTTCTATTAGAGAGAGCACTCGCTAATAGGAGAATAGGGCAGATGTTGTTTTGGCATCTAAGGTAAGAACTTCTCCCTTCCCTCTTTCTAAACCTATCATGCCTTGTTGGAGTTGCAGTAGGCAGATCAAGAGATTTCTTTCAAATATGCTTTCTTGAGGATTTTTCTAAATGAGCTATTTTTGTCCATAAGAAATGACTGTAGTCCTCTTCCTTGTGTTTCTTTACCTTTGGCATTTATAGATCAAAGGAAGCCCATAATTAAAAATATATTATTGTATTTTGTCATCCATTGTTTGAAGGAAGCATTCCAAAGTGCATTCAGCCCTACCTAACTGATGAGTTAGGTTAGTATATAAATTTAATCTTTATGTTTTTGCTGTGCTTGCAGTGAAAATACAATATTTATACCTCACAACTGGGGGAAAAAATTATATTGAGAGACTAACAGAAAATCAGAGCAGTTCAGTGTGTAGTTTTTTCTTTTTGAGGACCAGTTCCATGAATGGCAGATACCTTGTGGCATGGGCTATAGCTTGATTCTGTATTCAAAATGCAACTTGCTTATTTTAATCTTTCTAAATTAAAAGAGCAAGTACTATACAAAAATGTGTTGGAGGATAACTAGCTTTGCTCTAATGTCTGGGGGGTTGTTTCAAGTTGTTCCTCCTCAGGGAAATTTTGTTTTTGCCCTTATGAATATTTGAGATTACCCAGTTTAACACAGCCCTGCCTCCCAATATGATCATCTAGAGCTTATCAGTACTAATTTTTGCAGTAAAAGAGGTTCCTGAAAACAAATATCTAATCACTACCTCTTAAACTATTGCCTCTGGAACAGTTCTAGACCTTGAAACAAGTGGTATGCATTGAAACTAGCCCTTTCTCATGAGARTTCAGTCCATAAGTGTTATGTTGCTTCTTATTAAATCTGCTTTTTATTTTATTTTATCTAATTGACAATGAGGTGTTTTGTTTTCAGTTGCACTTTTTCTGTGTTAATGGTTTATAGAATACTAATCTGTAAAATGTAAAATGATGTGGTCTATCTTGATAAACAAGAAGCTTTTCTCCTGTTATGTTCCCTTATAGGTCAGAGGTTCATATCCCTGCTGTTTCAGTACAGTTCGGTTTGATACTTGAAGCTTACTGCCGAGGAAGCGTTGCACACATGAAAGTGCTTGCTAAACAGGTATAGACTCCCCCTTGCTTTCAGTCGTGACTTATTCTAGTTTATAACTCAAATAACTATTCCATTGATCCTATGGGGCATATTGGTTACCTTGAAAAAGTACAACTGTTGAGGGGGATAAAAAGGAAAAAGAGAGAAGGAAATGGATATAGTAATGGAGCAGCCATCTCTGGCACAGAAAGCAGCCTGCTCTGTTGGGCCTCAGAGCAGGAGCTATGGTCTTCTGAAGCATGCAAGATACTTCCAGCAGCATGCATACGCTCTGGGCAAGGCAGTAGACTGTCTGTATTATTAACTGAAGAAGTGCCCTTAAAACTTTTTTTTTTTTTTCTTTTCAGCAAGAGCAGCTTGAGCTCTTTCAGCAAGAAAAGCTATTACTTTTTTATGTAAACGTTATCTAGGTGACTCCAGGATTACTTCCTACAGCTTTGGCTTTTGTTAAAAAGTAGTGATGCAAACAAACTGAAGTTGTGCTGTAATGTAGTATTCCCTGGAAATAAACGTGTTGAAGTAAACCAGATATTCATTTTAGTGCTAATATAGATGTACCAGTAAAAAAAAAAAAAAAAAAGAGGAGAGTGGTTTGCTTTTTAAATACGCTTAAGTACATAAGCGTATTGGCAGGTCATTGCAGAGCCACTCTAAGGCTCTAATATTGAAGGCTCTAACATAATTTTAACAAGTTAATTTAGATTACTGCTGTAAAATCTGTGAGAAAAGATCTCTCTCAAATTAATATATTTGCTATATCAGCTAAAATAGTCACAAAAAAAACCCCGGTAGATGTTGTCTGACAGTTGTTTATTACAGTTCTGATGCTGTCTACATTGAAACTATGCCTCAAGGGGCAAAGGAGACAGGAATGTACCATTGTACTCTTTACTACTGTAGTTCACGGAGCATTGAAAAGTTGTCTCTTACAAAAGCGTGCTTGTTAGTATTGTCAAAATCGTAAAAAGATGAGGTGATGAAATGCTTTAAGCAATAGACCTGAGGTCAGTAAAGTTTTTGTGCACTTCACAGGAAACAAATGTCACTAGAATCAAAGAAGGGGCAAAAAAATTCCCAACTGTGCAAACACGGAAGAAATTCAAAGTAGAAATACTTCAAAAAGTTCCTGTTTGTACAGCACAGGTTCCATTTTGTTCCCTTGTGAGTGATGTTTGTACAGCTCCTAGAATAGTGGAAAAGCAGAGTGCATTTGGTTTTGACAGATGGCTGACCTGGCAGGTCTCCACTGCCTCACTTTTCTAATCAAACTGCATACAATTTCCACAGCATCCTGCCTGACAGGGTTCAGTCTATCTGTTAAAGCGGTAAGTTTTGACTCAGCACCTTACAAGTTAGACTGAAGCTTCCTTGTATAGAAGTCAATTTTTGCAAGTATTGAATTGATACTGTTTAATAGAGAATATGCATATTACTGAGCAAGTTAATTATGGCTCCTGTAAATATGGCTTATGGTTATAATTATTTTATGATCAGCTAACAACTGGCTTAGATGTAGATGCAGCGTAGAAATGATTTTTTTTTAAATGTACTGTAGGTTTGTTGCCAAGGGACTTTGCCATGTTAATGTTATGTACGTTTATGTCTCTGCAGCTAGTTTACTTGTTTTCTTACGTGGTATGTACCAATAAAAAGCTTGCCAAAACAGGAGAAGGGGGAAAAAAGGGTTAAACCCACCTGTATGGCTGTAAATAATTGCCTTATTGCACATTGTGAAAGTATTGCTTAGATAATACATTATGATTATGAATGGCCTAATTGATTAGAGTATTAAAGCTTATGCTCAACTTCAGCAGGATTTTAATAAGCTGATATTTAAGAGTCTGCTCTGCAAAACTTAAGCATGTGATGTTTTGTATGTGAAAATTGTCTGCGCGTATAGCTGTATCATATTGTGTGCAATTAGTCGGTGCATTTAGAACTGAGCACATAGAATGAAATACCGGCATCCCTACTTTACTTCAAATAGTGTTTGGTTTTGTAAAGGTATGAAGCACTCAATATTTCTGTTGACTTCAGTATGGATAGTAACACCTATGTTATATGCTCTTTTGAATTTGTACGTGGCCAAAAAAGGGCTTTGTATTTTGAAGAAGGAACTTGTATAAATGTATCATACATTAAAGTATCTCATACATTTTTGGAAAATATTAAGTCTCACTTTCAAGTGACATGAAGTTTATTGGATTTTTATTTATCCTTATTACTTATAAATATAGGACTTCGGGGACGTGGCTGCTTTAGAAAAGGCTATTTTCATATATTTTTCTAAATGCAATCTTCATTGCCATCTATTGTTACTGTTTTTAAAGAAGCTATAAAATTACTTAATGCTGTGGTTAACTACTTTAAGATTGGTTTTGAAATGGGATTCTGTGTATTGTATTATGTGGGATAACTTTAAAGTATTTCTTTCAGGTGGAAGCCCTTAATAAAATGAAGACTTTAAATAGTCTAATTAAGCTGAATGCCATGAAACAAAGCAAAGCAAAAGGAAAAGATGCAATGCACACGTGTTTGAAACAAAATGCTTACAGGGAAGCACTTTCTGACCTCCAGTCTCCTCTGAATCCTTCTGTTATACTTTCAGAACTACAGTAAGTTAAGAATGAGTGAATGAATACAGTTCACTGTAGCTTTTTTAGGGAAATAGTAAAGCAGAAGGTACATGTATGTTAACTTCTTTTGACTATATTGTTCAGCAGATGTGCTAACAAGATACATTTTCTAGGGTGAGAGAAAGTCTGTTGGGAATCTTCCTAGCTGACTGAGCAAACCTTCACCGTCTTAAGGTTAAGATATCAGTTAAGTTTGAAGATTTTTGCAATTTGCCTTAAAACTTAATACCCTTGGTATTATCTGACCTCATAGATAATCATATTTAAATATAACCCTAAAGTGAATTAGACTGTGTTCTTGGCTTCTGTTTACAACAATAAGGACAAAAACCATTAAAACATTTAACAGCACTTAAACATAAAACTCTAAAAATAGGTGAGAGAGGATATAAGGAAGATTATATATTTTCTCTGAAAATGTGGGTGCTTAATTTAGATGTAAGATGTATGTATGCCAATCATGGTATCTAATTCATTTGATATATAACAAATATGTTCATTACTTGGTAAGCACTGATAGCATAATAGCACAATGAAAGCAGAGATAACATTTAAGGACTTCCAAACTGGAAGTCTACGTTTTCTATCCTGCTTTGAACAATGTTTAATCCTGCTCAATTGAATTATTTCTATTTGACTAAAATGTTTGTTGTATTTTCTTCTAGTGTCGAGAAGTGTAAATATATGGATTCTAAAATGAAACCTCTGTGGATAGTATACAACAATAAAATGTTTGGGGGAGATCTTGTAGGGATCATCTTTAAAAACGGTGATGGTAAGAAATGTCGACAATTTAAAATAATTCTTTCTCCTTCATTCCCACACTTGGACTTAAGCTATGTTGCTCTGTATTGCCATAATTTAAACATGCATTACTCTAGCACTGATAAGCAAATTAAGCATTTTCTACTGATTGTGTTCCAAAGCATAAATTTTATCAGTCGGGATGATATAATTATTGTTAACAGCCCTTTAACTTTTAGGATTGACAAGGGTTTTTAGATAGCTGTTTCTCAAAGCCTTAGAGATGGTACACAGTTTGTCTACAATACAATCAGAAATTGATGTAGCGTTTTCAACTTTCCATTACAGATCTCCGGCAGGACATGTTGACACTCCAAATATTGCGTTTGATGGATGTACTTTGGAAAGAAGCTGGTTTGGATCTCCGGTAAGGATCTCTTCAGGGCTGGTTTATTTGGATGGAGAGTCCGCTTCTACCAGTAAAGCTTTTCTGTTTTTGTATCTCTTCCCACCTCTCCCCTTTCTAAACTTCTATAATGATGCACAAAGCTTTCAGTTGTCATAGCCAAGGTGAACAGGCTATAGAAAACGGTCACCTTAGCTAATCAGATGGCTTCTCTTTGCAGTGCATTCTTCAAATGGCCCACATTACAAAAGAATTTAGCCTTGGAAAGAAATAGTGGAAGATGTGAAGTGAAACATTGGGTTTTTTGTTTATTGTACAAAAAGGATGTTTGTCCTGGTGCACCATATCTCTTATGGTGCCTGTAAGTTGCCATATTGATTATAAACTGCCCTGTTCTTTTCAGTATACCATTTTCTTCTTTTGAAAGTCATCCAGATAAAAAGCCTTGTATGAGGTAAAGAAATAATTCTTGACTTAAGGGTCCAGCGGGCAGGCTTTGTGAATTTTGTTGTTGTTGTGAGTGACCTTTTCAAAATGAGGTGTTTTATAAACTCTTCATGTAACAAACTTATCTATTAATTGTCGTTGATTTTTCTGCCATAAACATAAATGGGGATTCACTTAGTGATCAGAGGAATTACAGCTCTTTAGATTCTAATACACATATGCAGGTGAGGTACAAATATAGAACACAAATCTGCCAGCCAGTGAAGAGGCCTTTGTGCAAAGACATTTTGTAGTCTGTCTGGTGTTTGAGCACTACTGCCCGAAAGTTAGCTGTTGAATTCATGATCTAGATTCTCTGATAGGTAGCTCTAATAGGCAAAAACCTCTCAAGAAATTAGGTAGTTTTAAGTATTAGTAAATTTTGGGGGGGGGGAGGAGGTGAGGGAGACACTGGGACTGGAACTAGGACTGGGAGGTTTGAGATTCCTTATAACAGAATTTTACTGTCACATTGAGAATTACCAGATTTGTGGAAAACTCAGACATCCCCCCCCCCTTTTTTTTAATATGAAAATACAGTTTTGCAGCCATGGCCACAAATGAATGTGTTCCTGTCCAAATAAAATTTATACTTGCTATCTATTTCTAAGAAAATTTRATAGAGGAATGTCTGTCTTTTACATATTAAATACATAAAGGCTTCATGAAAGCAAGAGGCTTGGAAGAGGAGGAGAGAGAGAGCTGCTGTTCCTGTTCTAGGAGGACTGCAGCAAGAGGCTGCRTGAGGGAGATTATGATGGTCAGGAATAGTCAGCATGGTGAATCATGCCTGACTAGCCTGGTTGCCTTCTAGGATAAAATGACTGGATTTGAGGAAGGAGAAGAGTAGCAGATGTCCTTACCTTGACTTCAGCAAGGTTTTTATCTCCATCTCCCAAAATATGCCTGCCACCTGATAATCTCGTTAATTACTGCAGGCTTCTATGTTCCATGCTTCYATATTGGTGTAACTATGTTTTCTTTTCCTTTTCTAATAATTCTTAACTTTTCACCTTTTGCATCACTGCTGAGTTTTGACTTGGTCAAATAAGTGTATGTTTGTGACAGACTTCAAATTGTATTTTCAGATGCCAGTTAAATGAATATATTTCTAAACCAGCTGTTATAAAATCAGCAGAGAATAAGTATGATTTCCTAGTGTATTTAGTACTAAGGAGACTTTTGTAGTATTGAAGTGATCTGTGTGGGTGTTTTTTCCTCAGAGCAGGTTGTGTGAGGATGTAAACTCATAGTAGAAATGGAAACTCATCATTTAAGTATTCTCTTAGGGCAAAAGTACTCAGTTCAGTAAGAATCTTCTCATTTTCACTGCTTCTTCTGCAAAACGAGTTCTTTTAAAATGAAGTGGCTAAGTTTTCCAAGGTATTGCAAGCATAGTAATTTCCAGTATTTGTGAACTYGTTAGATAATGATGAGGAGGGTTGTGGGATTTTCATTTGTTCTTTCGTTAAGCCTCTAGGGCTATGCRTTCTCCCATGGAAGCTAATCATTTTTTAGTCAGTTGTACAAGTAGCAGTGAACTTGACTACTTTTTGTAATAGCCACTTTTTTTCCCTCTCCTGTGAGTAGTCCTCATGTTTCTGTTTACAGCTAAAGACCTACAGTCAATGTGAGCATCTTCAACATATATCTTGATATCCCACTTAGCATTCTTTCCGTGATAAAGCGCTACTTGGATATCAGAAAACAATTTTCAGGCAGAAATAGCTTTCTATCTTCCAAAATCTCTTACAAAACAGCTTTCTTAACTTCATATACTAACATAAGCATGATTCCTTTGTATGAATACTAAAGTATTCAAAAAAGTAATAACATCAGGCATTATTCAACATTATAATACAAACCTCTAGTAAGGAGGGAGCTTTTCCAGCCAAACCTGTGCACAATTTTTAGCTAATACTATTCTCAAATCTAATTTCTCTTAGAAATATAGTTCTAAAGAAGATACTGGAATTCACTTTTTCTTAATCAGCCGTTTGTAGGCCATAAAGGCAGTCTTGTACGCCTGTGAAACATAGAGCTCTAATCCTTTGTGCTTTGCGATTTTAAAATACTGTTTGTAAGGCTAGCAGTATTCATCTTTAAGATGTTTCAGTTGGATTCTTGGAGCTTATCTTTTCAAATTTTGTTGTTGAAGCGTAATAGTGTTAGTTTCATAAGGCACATCAGCTCACACAAATAAGCAAAATTATAAACTAATTATCCATCAGGAAAAAATGCTACTTACAGAAAGATTCCTTTTAATGAAGTATGGAATATAGTAAGAATGTGGAATAATAAATTGCTTCTGGAAGTGTACATTTGCTAGGAGGTAGCTGAATGTGTGTTTAGTTGCAGTTAAGTTGAACACTGATTTGAGGGAACTTAGATAATTTATGTCATTATAAATAGACTGTGAGGAGACGGATCCAGCATTTAGGGGCAAGGACAACCTCTGGCAGCTGTGGAATCCCAGATGAGGCATTCTTTTGGTTGCTGCCTTCCCAAAAGCGGAGTTTGTGGTTCCAGACAGGCCCACACACTGTGTCTGGCAAACAGGAATGATGTTTGGGAGTTATTAAATATGTTTTCCCTGACTAATGCATTTTTTTTAACTCAACAAAGTTGAGTGGCTATTGTGTCCAAGGATTTTCCTTAAACTCTCTCAAGAACAAAAAAGGAGAAAGAGGCAGTTCCTAGTGAGAATTGAACTTCTATAATTGGCCTCTTCTATTTCCTTACTTAACTAGAAGCATCTTCCTTTTATTCATCTTTTTTTAGTTATGACTGTAAAATGAAACTTTGGGATTGAGGCAGGACTACAGTTCTACATCTATCAAAGAGATATCAACCAGACAGTTGCCAAGGAAGGGCTCTGAAATAGCCCTAACTGGCAACAGAGTTGGGCAAAAGGCACTCCCAGCACCTGAAGCACAAGGATACAGCTAGGAGTGATAAGACTGTGATCTCTAATCCATGTTTGCAGTCTACATGCATCTAAAGAAGAGCTGACTCCAAAAATCTGTGAATTACTGCAGTTGAGTTGCACTGTTCATGAGTCAGAGCTTGCTGGCTTGCTTCTCTTTGCTTGGGAAAGAGACATCAGTGTCAGGAGAAAGAGTAGTGTCAAATAGTTCTGTTTTCTTGAAAAACACAACTTCAGCCATCCGTTCCAAAGAGTGGAGTCTTTCCTTCTTGCCATATACCATCCTTCGAGGCTTAGATTTCACTGAAGCTGTTGTTTCCCTTTTTTCCTTTTGTGGATGCATAATGGGTTCTCTGCCTTTTAACTTTTTTCCACTACAAAATGTTTGATAACCCCATTCCAGTAAAAACAGGACTTCTAACATCTTTAACCACTGTAAGAAGAGAAACACTTGCCGTTTGCCTCAGCCTGTTCTCTGAGAAGTTACTCCAATCAGGAATATCTTGCTGCAGTAGATTTTGCAGCTTCTGTGAAGCATGGATCAAATGGGAACTAATCATGCTGCTGTCAGGGAGTCTGAGATAGGATCAGTTTCCTTCTAACTGCACTGCAATCCACAGTTGTTTTTTTGGTAGTAATTTTAAATGAAATCTTATCCCAGTTTGTGTCTTCTGCTAGGATTCGAAAGCAAGCACAGTATTGCCAGTGAGATTTCTCTGATCTGGAGGGAGACACCAAGTGTGTATCGTTCTTGAGCTCTGCAAAGCTAAAGAGGGAGGGAGGAATTTTTTTTTTTTTTTTTAATGATCAGTTAATTTGTCTCATGGATAAGCTGGCCTTTTTCATGTGTGGTGTGTTCTGTTGTGTAGATTCCTGTGTGTGCATTCTGAGTGGATATTGGAACAAGACCAGGGTTCATATCAGAGAAGGAAATGCATGTGTACAGGAGGAAGCAAGAGCATACTCCAGTAGGTGCTTCATCCTGGGCTCTCACTGGATCAGGACTGCAGAGTGCATAATTGAATAAAATTTCAGATGCAGATTGCATCTGCTTCTCAGTACAGACCCGCCCATCAGATGGCAACGAATCCACCAACATTACGCTGACATTAGAAAGTTAGAGTCAGAATTCAGGTCACCTTAGACATTAGTCAGTCAATTACCAGAGAGCAGTTATAAAACCACAAAACCCACATTGCTTCATTAATCCCAGTACTTAAAAAAACAAAAAACAAAACCCTACCTATTCATTTCTAAGACAAACTGTTACCCTAAAATTCAGCAGGAAATAGTTGGCCTAAGAAGTTAGTGACAATGCGGAACTGAACTTCCTCAGGTTCTTTGTATACTTTATCTTTTAGTTGTGTTTTTTTACTTCAAATATGGGCAATTATGGAACAAAATTTTTCAGTTAAACAGTATTTATATTGAGATTGCATCTGCAGAGTGACAACACGAGACTTTCAGAGAATCAAATCCCCTGAAGAGTCACAACTTCACAAGCTATTTTTGCTTGGAAAAAAATTTAAAGCCTGTAATCATGTGTGTGCATAATCATAGTAGATGACATAACTTGCCATTATTTTTATGAGGAATGTTTAAATATTAAGAATATATCACAGCAGAAGAGCATAACATCTGTTTTCCCAAGCATGCTGTTTTGTGGCGTCTATGGTGTTGCAGCTCTTATGAGAGTAATCCTTGCACCAAGAGGTACCTTCATTGCTTTAGCTTTATTGCAGTTGTGCTAAAGGAGAAGTTAGTAAAGTAACAGAGCAACAGAAAAAAGTAAGTTTGAGGAATTTGATCTATGTCAAGTCATGTTTACTGTAGTAAACTGTTGTAAAAGTATTCAGTACTCAGTTACTTTTGGGACAGGTAGAGGGAGTTCTCCAAACTACTTCTTAATTTCATTGCCAGTCTGTAGTGAATTTTCATTTTCACCTGCTGTAATATGTGTGAAGTCTGATGTTGTGGGCTGTATGAATGAAATGAGTTTACAAAAACATTTAAAAATACCTTTGTTACAAGTCTAAAGAATCTCTTTCATTTTGAAATTACTGTACTGGAAATTACAGAGTGTRTTGATAAAGCACCAGACCTTGGTGTTGTATTTGGAAAGATACTGCTTTAGAGAATTAAATTATTGAAATAAGGGTCAGTATTAGAGGGAGAAAAAAGATTCTTTGAGAAGAATACAGTGAAGAAAGAAAACTTTATATCCTGCCCTTGATTGGTATATTGATCTGTCAGCGGTCTTTCAGTGGCATTAAAAAGCAGGGAACGTATCCCAGTGACAGATGTTGAAGTCGGAAAGACCAGGATGAGATGGAAAGGACCCTGAGGATTTGTCCCTAACTTGACTCCTGTCAAACTGTCTCTCTGACAAGGATGTTTTTTCCTCCAGTTGTAAGCATGCAGTCCTCAAGGGGCTGAAGGCTTTCATCATTGCTTGCTTTTGAAGGGGAAGTTGTTGGACATGTGCCCAGTTAAGCTGCAAGTAGGATGGGCTGCAATGCTGTGGAAGAGGGCCAGCATGCACTTTAACCTGGCAATACTTGGCTCACATTTGTCATGTCGTGATAAGGATGGGCAGTGCTTCCTTGTATCATGAATGCTGGCGGGCTGTTACAGATACTCTTCTGTCCATGGTGAGGACCTTTGGCCTAGAGTTGGGATTTTTAACTGGGAAATAGATTAGGATAGAAACAGAAAGAAGGATCCAAATCTGCACTTTTTTTTTTTAAGTTGGGTGTTCTCTAAATAACCTGTTGAATCCAGTTTTCAGTTCACCTTGTTGCCAGTGAAAAAGGATCCCCAACTATATGTTTATTAGTACTTAAACCACTCCAGTTGTGTGTTAAAGAAATACAGTTTCWTCATTGTTGAGAAAATGTTCAGTTATCTAATAGCTGTTATGTCAAAAAGTTCTCATTAATGTCATCTGGATTTTTTTTTCCATAGGGCTTGGGATAATAAACTGTGTCAGTGAAGGGATAGCAATCAAAATTAATATCTGTTACATACAGAAATGCTGGCAAAGGTGTTGTCAGTTGTGCTTTCTCTTCATGTCTGTCTACATACACACACAAATTTACGATGCCCTACAAATTTTTGTGCAGCCTTGTAAGTTAGTTCATGCCAACCCCTTTGCTCATATCCCACAGTCGGATTTGCGTGGGCATCCATTTCTTTATACACGGATCCACAAACAACTGAGGGAATATTCTTCACCTGATCTGCCTAGTACAAGTGCAGAGACCTCACCTTCTGATGCAGTGCCTTTGAAGAGTTTGCTTTAAGTTTCCATTGTATATATTGATGTTAAATCTAAGTTCATATTCCATTTTGCATTTTGGGCATCTGGACTGAGATACTGCATGGAGACTTTTTTTYCCCCCCTTCAGGAAATCTGCTGTTTTTTCCTCTTCAAAAAGTGAAAGAACTGCTTTAGAAAAATAATATACTTATCTATATAGACATTATCTCTCCTTGATGTTTGTCTCTCCTTATTTTTCTTTCCTTATTTTAATGCAAATATATTGTTGTAAATATTTTTACTAGGCATAGCATATAAATGCACAAGAAAATTCTTACAAATCAGTCAAGATACATTCCTGTTTTTCATTAGGTTTCTATGTTTAAAGTTATTAAGTGTTGGAAAATATTATTTTTAGGTATATACTTAAAAAGCATTTTCTAGCATTTTTCATTGAAATAGGAGAAAACATAAAAGAGCCTGCTTTCCATTTACACAACCTACTATCTAGAATGAACATGAATGAAAATTTATTGTCCATTTAGCTGGTAAATTAATAAATGAAAAGAAATAGCTCCCTCTATAGTCTCTCCTACCACATTACAAGTAAAAGGGAAAAATAATTATTGCCCAGAATTTATTTCTTTATATATTTATGGAACTGGGAAAAAAACCCACCAGCAATCAGTTGAAAACATTTAACCTTTCCAAGCAATATCTGTGTGCTAACTTCTGAGGGTTTAGTGTTCAAATTAATATGAATATTCAGCCCTCTCACAATATTGATATATGAAAAAAGCATTCTTATTATTTTTGTTTTTAACATTAATCTCTGTTTTGTTTCAGGATATTGCCATATGGTTGTTTAGCAACTGGAGATCACTCTGGCCTTATTGAGGCTGTTTCTAGTTCAGAAACCATTGCTGACATTCAGTTAAATAGTAGCAATGTTGCTGCTGCTGCTGCCTTCAACAAGGATGCTCTCTTAAACTGGCTGAAGGAATACAATTTAGGGTAATTTCTACAATACTTTTCTTATCTATATAAAATTCCTTGGCATGCAAAGTCTTGCTCAGATCCAAATTGCCTTTGGAATTCAAACGATGACCCAATCCTGAATGCTGGAGGACTCTAGAAAACTAAAAAGCTCTTGTGTCTTGATGCTGTTGTYTCTAATATTTGCATTTCTCCCATCCTCCATAACTGCTTTTTAAATTATTTTCTTTCAAATAAGTTTAATTTTGCAACATCCCAATGGGTTTCTGGTTTAAGCAAGCAACAATCTTTTTTCGTGTCAAGGCATGAGATGGCTAACCAATAATATGCACCAATTATTTGTCTTTGTTTTTAGAGATGACTTGGATCGAGCCATTGAAGAATTTACTCTGTCTTGCGCTGGCTACTGTGTAGCTACTTACGTACTGGGGATTGGTGACAGACACAGTGACAATATCATGGTCAGAAAAAATGGTCAGGTAAAAATCCTGTTAGTAGGTAAAATAACTATAGTATCTTAATTTCTTTAGTGTCTCAGTAAAATTAAATCTAAATCTAAATTAGTTTGAACAGACTTCCCTTAAAATTGTTTTCAGGTCTCAATAGATAGATTGAAATCCAAGAGACCAGTGGAAAGAACAACAAATGCATGTTTCATAAGCAGTTATAGCATAGAGTATTAGACTTTTATTTATATTAGACTTTATATTATTAGACTTTTATTTATATTATACTATATATTATACTATATATATTTATATTATTAGTCTTGATATTATTTATAATAAACTTTATTATTAAACTGTTATAGCTTAGGATATTAGACAAGTGAGACCATTCTATAGAGCTTACTGTTTCAGAACATCCAAAAGGCCTGTTAGTGTTCAGATTAATTGGATAAAAGTCATAGTCGGGTCTCAGAGATCTTGAAAGAGACCAACCTTTATATGAATTGCAGTTTGGAATGATGTAGTTCTCCTGAAGTTAGGCTCTACAGCCCAGCACTGCAAAATTTTTAAATAGGCARCTAACTCAGTAACAATGCGACTTTGTGACTCTAAGTCTCAAAACCTAGAACTGAGGTAATATATTTCCTGTTTAATTGTTTTTCTACTTTATTTTGTCAGATTTTAGTGAAATTATTCTGCCTATAAAATGCTGCCTGACAAGATTATAAAAGTGAGAATTTCATAGATTTATTTGCAGTATTCTTGTCCATGACACTTTTTTTAATTAAGTTTTTACCTACTAAAAAAAATGTTAATATACCTTTCTCTTTGATTCTGAAATGAGAGAACTGTCACAGATTCCTTGAGATTAACATAAATTCCTACTAACTTTGCTCCTGACTTTATAGGAAGCCTTTTGGATACTATGATGTTGAGCCTCATGAGCTCAACAGTGGGCTCATTTTTTCTGTCTGATGTTACTAATGTGATGTCTATTGATAGACATCAGAAGTTTGAAGCTGAGATCATCTTTTCCACATTGCTTTGTAGCAATAGTTGCGCATAAAAGCCTGGATGTTGTCACTGACTTTTTAAAATAAATCTTGAAACATTGTAAAACTAAATACTCCCAAAGAGTTGCATCTTGTGCAAGCACCTGCTGAAACCATGAGCTGGAGATTAGAGTGTAGCATTATGAATTAAGTGTTCTTGATAACAGAAACCTTTACAAATATTAGAAAAGAGAAATATTTCACTGGAGAAATTAATTTTCACTTCTACTTTTTAGCTCTTTCATATAGATTTTGGGCATATTCTTGGAAACTTCAAGTCCAAGTTTGGAATTAAAAGGGAACGGGTACCTTTCATTCTCACCTATGATTTCATTCATGTCATTCAACAAGGAAAAACAGGGAACACTGAAAAATTTGGTCGGTGAGTATTATTTTGATTTCTTCCTTTTGTAGCTGAGATCATCTTTGATTACTTCCAGCATACCCAGTGACCTGTCTGGTTTGGTTGCTCGCTTCTACATGTYGAGTGTGCTAACATGTGTTTACAATACTGTCTACTTCCCTACCTGAGATAGAACAGACATACAAAATGCCTTCATACCTCAAACTGCAGCTCTGCAGTGAAAGGATATAGTTTCTTCCTACAGCAGGAAATAGCAGATCCTCCTCTGCTCATCTTTTTTTTGTTTTGTTCTTGGGTTTGGGGTTTTTTGTTGTTGTTGTTTTATGTTAAGCAGGACTGGGGAGAGACCCCACAGAATATTGTTGAAGAAAGATGAAGCACTGGACTTAAACAACGGATTCTCTGTTGTCCTTTCTGTCCATCAATGCATGTTCAATATGCTAATCAATCATAGCCTTAATTGGATGCTTAGGAATATACAACCATGTGCTCATAATCCAGTGCTTCTGCATGTCCCTTCACCTCTTGGGTTAGATAGCTACAATGGAAGACAAAGATAGGTAATGAGGGAAAACTACCCTCTGTAATCCTACTTGTCATAGTTTGGTTCCTCCCCTTCTATATCATTCTTGCCAATTGATGGGAGAGTCATTCTGGATGTTTTGCACTCACTTTGTTATCAGTTTTCCCAGGAAGAATTTATTGACAAAGATGTGAGATTAAGTGTTTAGGTACAGCTTGGCAAATCTTACAGCTGCTTCTGGTAGAAGAAACTGTAAATATGTTTGTAATGTGTGTCTAGGTAGACTGGAAGACAACTGCCGGARACCCATTCCTTCCTTCCTGGAGAGTAAACAAATCAACCTCTAGCTCTATTTAAAAACATGAAGTAAAGACTATTAGATGACTGAGCAAGAGCTGTAGAGTAGGGAACATTTAAAATGGCAATGGGATTCTGCCTTCATTTGAAAAATGCCTCAGAAGAGAAATTATTTGTCTTTGAAGTATAACTTCTTGGTCTGAAGGGATCTTCAGTTTTCTGTGGAAATGTATGGATTACGTGTTGGGAGAATGCGGTGACACTTTCAGGGACATTGAGCAAGTTCTCAAGTGTCTGCATGGTCTCACAGTTGGTTCAAATTTGAGTATGTGAGTAAGAAAGAATAGGTTTGATTAGCAGGGGCTATTAAAGAGTTCTTGTCTTCCATTGTATATCCACTGTGTCGGATCATCAGGGCGTTTTACCTAACAAATTAGGGGAGACAGATGTATTACCTTTGTCTTATTTTGCTCTTCCTGGAGAACAGTGTAGTCTTAAAGCTTTCAGTCTTTTCTATCGATGTTTTAAGGTCTTGTTAGAGAAGTATGGAACGTTTTGTGGTAATGCAATGGAGGTTCTTTGGACACCTCTGGGCTACTTTTTCCTACAATTACAAGTTGTCTTTCCTATTACTAAGTTTCTAGGATATGTGTATTAGGCCAAATAACAATATTTGGAAATGGTTGGATATATTTATGTCAATCATGTAGATTCTCATGCCTTGTGCTCATTGTATGTGTTTTGCCTATAAAGGTTCCGCCAGTGTTGTGAAGATGCATACTTGATTCTGCGAAAACATGGGAACCTATTTATTACACTCTTTGCACTGATGTTAACTGCAGGGCTTCCAGAGCTGACTTCTGTCAAGGACATCCAGTATCTCAAGGTAAAAATAAGACTTATAGCTCAGCAGGACATACTGTTTTTTCCAGAATATGAATTCAGATTCAAAGAAGAATACATTTTAATTGTTTTCCTAGGCCAGTTTTCCCAGGATTTCCATATAGTTCTCAAAGCTTTCCTTTTTTAGCAGTATAGAACCAAGTCTGTATTCTGTCCTAGGTATCAAAGGAAGCTCTGAATGTGTGTTCCTCTCTATTGTTCTGTAATGAGTGCGGTGTCCCTGCACTCTTATATGTAGTCAGTTTAGGGGCGTTCTACCTTGCAGCTCAATGCAGGAGCGCAGAACTGTAAAGAAGAAAATGGTTTGCTTAATTCAGGTCCAAAAATAGGTCATAAAAAGCAATCTGTGGATTGACAGTTTAGTGCCACGTGAAAGATCTGATGAGATTTGTAGACAAAAAGAACAGGATAGAATGTTGCAACTTGATCAACTCATGCAAAATTTTGCCAGGGGCCATCTTCAGATTCCCGTAATCAGATGAGTTGTCATCTGTATGCATGATGTTGCTCATCATTACTGGCAGCCGAACTGCAAACTACTAGCATGTTCATCAGGAATTCTTTTAATGTTTTCAGTAAATGTTAGCTAGAGACTAGACAACATTTTCAAAACAACTTTTGATTCATCTGCTTTCCTCTTTAGTTTTATCTTTAAACCCAGAAAATATCACTAATGGATTGATAAATGAATAATAGGGAAAAGCCCCAAAATAGAAAAATGCAGAATGTGATCTGTGTTAAGATGTGAAGGGGGACAATAACTATGGTTGTAAAATTCCTTAATAGTACTTGTTTTCTTACTGTCTTAGGACTCTCTCGCCTTAGGGAAGAGTGAGGAAGAAGCACTAAAACAATTTAAGCAAAAGTTTGATGAAGCGCTCCGGGAAAGTTGGACTACTAAAGTGAATTGGATGGCTCACACTGTTCGAAAAGATTACAGATCCTAGAAGATTTTTGAATTTGCACTAATCTGAATATTACTTTGATAAGCCTTTTTTAAAAGGGACCTGTAGTCTGAACCAACGAAACTTATTTTAAATAAGAAAGAAAACAAAACAGCAGCAAAAAGAAATGGCCTGAAATAATTCCTGATTCTTTTGCACTCTGCTTCTGAATGCTTGATCCCAAGACTTTCCATACAGATAGTAAACATCCTGGATAATCAGTTCCTGCTGACTTTGCACGCTGAGAGCTACTAGGCATTTTTAAAAATTTTTTGGTACTTCAATGAGGTGTAAATATTTGTTTTTATATGTTAGGGTAATATAACACACTGAGGTTTGAAGACCTCTGAAAGAACTGTTTTTTGTTTCAAAAAGAGGAGTAAAAAGTTGAAGGAAGAGTAAAAGTTTTTTTTGATATCCTAATCTAGCTAAAAATGACTGTATTGCGTGTATTTTTCATATGAATTCTGCCATACTGGCACAGATGCATTAATTCTACTGTAAATAGCAACCACAGTATCATCGTACTACAGGGAGCTGCTTAATGTCTTATACTGCTGCCAAAAGAAGAGTAGACAGGTATTTGTAAGATTTGGGGGGTGGGGGGAGAGGTCTTTGAAAATAATGCAGTGTCCAAGTGTTCTGGGTTGTACAGTTTTGTTCCCCTGACATCAAACACGTGCAAAACAAGTCCTTTAGTAAGAGGAAAGTTAGGCCAATTCCAAACATGTCTGAAAATCCCTCCTAGGAAATGGTTTTCCATTCAACTTCTGGGGCTTTGTTGTCAACTCCTGTAAGAGACAGATCTATTCCATGTTCAGCAAGGAGTTCCTTAAAGCCTGACATTAAAATTCATATCTCAGATTAGTTGTGCCATGCAGATCTACTGAGTTATAAATATCTATGGAAAATTCTACATGAGTATATTACACATAGTGATTATTTGAGCATATGTACCAAAAATGAAAGTGTTTGGGAAAGTCTTTATGGTAAAAGATCAATTCATAAGACACCAATGAGAAGTCATTAAACTTTTCTTTCTGTATTTATTAAAATTTGCAGTAATATTACTTTACAAATATATCTGTGTTTAAGATGGTTGCTGAAGAAACTGGATTTGTTTTAATTTATTTAGTGAGGTACCAGGCCTTTAGGTGCTTAAATGGAGAGCAAATTTGTTACGTGCAATAGGAACTGCTGGTTAAAAGATGTAACATACTGTTTCTGAACATCAGCAAGGTAGACTTTAACTACTGCTTGTTCTCCAAAGAACACTGGTAGCTCTCAATTCTTGTTGACGTTGAAAGAGAATTAAACATATATATTTACCTTTTGACTAAACAGTTGTTTTACATAGAAATTTTGTTTTATGTAGGAGTTTAATTAAAGGTGGTTTTACTTTGTTCAGAGTGAATTTTTTGGTCTCTTTTAAAGGTCAAAGACATATCTGGAGCCAAGATAGCATTTTACATACTGTCTTGTTTCTCTTGCCCACACTCTTGGGGTTTATCTGTCTGAAAAGACCTCTGCTTCTAGAATATTGTAAAAGTAACAAGTGCTTAAATTCTTTTATATTTTTAATGATGTAATAACATTTAAAGTGTGCCATGTCCCCATTTTTTTAGAGGTAGGTGGGAGGAAGGGTAAAAAGAAACTACTTCACAGTTCACAATTCTGAAAGAAGTCATGTCGTAGCCTCAGCTAATTCACAGCATATAAATTTGCRTCCGAAACCATTCCTGGACATGTTACATTTGAGTACTCCATTTCAGACAAATGTCTCTGGTATGTCTTGCTGTTCAGGGAGACATAACCTTGCCTAGAGCTCCTGATAGAGTTGCCCAGTTCATCCTGACTGCTTGGGCTAGGTGTGCAGGTGTATGGTAGGAGGAAGCATGATCCCATGCTTCCACCTATAGCTAAAGAGACAACTCAGTTCCATGCTTCACCACAGACTTCTTGGGAGACTTTGAACAAATCATTCAAATTTCTGTGCCTTGGATTCCCGTCTATAAAAATGGAGGAAGCAGCATGACCTCCAGAWGCAGGAACCCCCTCCCCGCCACACCCCTGGAATATTGTGAGAAGTAAGGATGTTTTGTGTTATGGGATTTTTGGATGTTACTTTAATGCAGGTTGTRTAAGTACTTCAGATAGACAGTGTGATTTGTTCCCCCACATCTTTGAGAGAGCTAGTATTTAGAGATGATCAGAAAATACTACCTCTGCTTAGTATCTGTAATGATTAGTAGCCTTTGAATAGGAATTTAGAAATACCTTGTATTTGGTTGTCTTTGCCTTCACTACATTTACTGTTGCCAATTTATTAGTGGGGGAGAAGGAAATTAGATACTAGTTCCATGGTGTGTGTTGATGTTTAGCAGTGAAAGAAAATAATGCATTTTCTTCATGTAAGCTGAACTCACATGGTCTTCAGATTGCTGAGAGGATAACGCACCCGCCAAGATTACTTTTCCAGGTTGRCTTCTCAGGGAAGAACCTTACGCTAAGCAGGTAACTGAAGTGAACTTTGCGACAGCTTCATTAAAATTTAAAGTGGAGTAGAGGTTTGCTGAATTATACTAGTGAGTAGATGACCACTTTCCCCAGGTTTCCATGATTTATGCTACCTCTTGTAGCTTGCAGGTGTTTATCTAAAAGAAGCAAAACTGCTTTAGAAAAAGTAACAGGAGAGACAGTCTGTACCYCACCTTTTTGCCATCCGAGAAGAGAAAGCTGGTGGAAATTTTATGGCATCAGTCCATTAGTTATTTCTGTACTTATCTGCCAGTATCCAGCTATAGTGTTAAAAAGGTAAGTTAAATTTGTGTTGAGTGAGATCTTATTTTTTTCTTCTTCAGAGCTGTTATTTCAGATGGTTTGCAGAATCCAGAAGGTATCACAGGATCAGATAATAGCAAGAGTTTCAAGATTTTGTTGATGRTAACAGTGAGTAAAAACAATCTTTTTAAATAATGTGAAAGCTTCAGGAAGGATAGTTTTATGCAACTGTAGAAGAAACTAACCACAAGCTGGCAGTTTTGATATAAAATACCTTCAGTTCAGATGGTCTCTTGTTATGTTAATTACTCTCCTCCAAGTCTACTTCTAACCTGTTTGCATGTTTACATGGGGGATATGACTTTCCTTAAACCAAGCCTGCATGTGCAGATCTTCATTGTATCTGACAGGGGAAAAGACACCTAGACACTGCTTTTGAAAGCAAAACCTGGAAATTGGATGTATGCAGTTTATATTGTCTATATTTGTCTGTTCCACTCTTTTTGGGATTGTATGATTACTTAGTAGGTTTGCTTTGTTTACCTTTTACTATTTGATTTGTGACAAATGATGACAACTGCTGGCCTTAGATTCCTTGTTCTATACCTGCTTTCCAAGGAAAGAGCTCTTACTGATTTGTGCCTCACCAGTGGAGTTGATTCCCTTCCCCTTTTATCGCTTTTATCATGGTTTTAGATGGCAGTGGTGTGTTGATTGTTAAATCATTCATGTTCTAAGGAATGCCTATGACTGAGCTGATTCATAAATTTAATATAATAGAGCCCAGTGTTCCTCTTTAATCTCTTGGAGTTATTGAAAACAGATAATCAACTAGTACAGGCTCTTAATAATTAACACATCAGGCTATGGTCACAGCTTTTCACAGTCATTCCTTAAGAATGACTTCAAGCCTAAATCTTCAAGTATGTAATCAGTATTTCTGTTTTTACTCTTTTACAGTATATTGTATTGTTATAATTGTGTCTGAGCTGGCTTTAAAATCAAAAGCACAAGTCCTGTGCTCACATACTGCATCCCAGCTGTTGGCACATTTTTAGAAAAATCTTTAAATRGTTTGTCTGGGATAATGCTGCTGAAAGATAAGGAAGTAGAACTATTCTGATGGAAAGCAAGCATTAGTAGATGCTGCCATATAAGATGGCAGCATTGTACTGCTTTTTGATCTCACAGTTGACATCTGTCTGTTTCTGTAGCAGGTGTGCYGTATTCTGGCTGGGCTGACCAGATACAAGCCAAACTCGAAGTAGAGGTTTAATTGCCTGACCACAACACCACACTGATTACTTTCTTGATGCAGGCCGTGTCTGTCAGCCAAAGATCATGGGTGGATATACTCGGGGGGTAAGGTTAGTAGTGAAATTATTTCTGTAACTGGAATATCTTTGCAAATCAGTCACAATAAAATCATAATAAGATCTCAAGAGATTTAAATGGATGTAGGAACTGCAGATCTTTCATCTCTCAGCTTCTCAGTTCAGAAAACTAGCTTTGCCTTTTCTTAGAAAACTTGTTTTGATTGTGTAGATGTGAAAGCTTTCTCCAGCATGTTCTATGGGAACAGCATGCGTAACCTATTGCCCATGTGGATCACTTAAGGAGCACAGATAAATATCAGTTAGTTCAGGCACTGCAGAGTCAGCAGAGCTGGATTCTTTAACACATGGGAAGTTTTCATCTAAAACTGTGGGTGGAAGGAACGAATGTGGCCTTAGGAAGATGCAATGGCAAGCAGATCTCTGAAGCAGATTTTAATAGCTAAAACAGGAAATACATGATAATTTTAACATCTAGTGCTATGGAACAAACTTGAGTACCATGCTGCTTATGCTGCCTCAGTGCATAATAAAAATCTTGTAGTTATTTATAATTATTCTGTGTGTGACTTCTTTACTATCAAGAAGAAGGTATGTGTTTCCCAATGCTGGCTAGGGAATTTATTTACAGTGTTCCTATTACTATCTGTTCTTCAATGTGGCAAAATACCATTAACTGTTGGTGGAAGTGAGGGGAAGAGAAAGTGTTTTCTTTTAATGAGTTGGGTTTGCATACTACTATTATTAGATGCTTTTCCAACCTAATAGCCTGCTTGAGGAACTTACCATCACTTACTTACCATCTGTCCTCTAATAAAACACAAAGAAAATTCTACCAGTCAGGTGCTGGCATAAATTGTCTTATGTCACCTCTAGAACATCTGGCTACAGCCAGCTCAACTCTTTAACAGATTTTACTGTATTGAACAATCAAATTTAAAATGATGCTGTTGTGATGAGTCAGCCCTTCATTCCTCCAGCCTGTCACTTGGCTCTTCCTCAGGCAATTATTTGGAGAAAAGTTTCCCCTGGGATTGCTTGACGAAGTGGGATTGGGATGAGTATATTATTCCTTAAGTAATTATGTGGTTTACTCTTGGGAAGCCTGTGAAGGATCACACTTCTGGAATGGCAGTCTCAGAGAAACATAAAAGGTTAATTCTAATTTGCTAGGCATCATTTGGCTTTTATGAAGCAAATGAGCGGAAATGATAATTGGGCACCATGGAAACATGGTTTCTGAGAGATTGTAACTCTTGTATTGCAAGGATGTTTATAAGGTCTACATTTTGGTCTTAGAAGCCTATGTTTCTCTTGCTGGGGGTGCTCAGAACCACTGAAGCCCAGGCAGAGGTGAGGAACTAGGTAGTAGTTCGTTCCTATTTGTGAATCCTGGCCAAGATTTTCTCCTGCTTATCCTACCTGCTGGGCTTTGCCCCATGAGCATTATTTGAATGCACATACCTGATCTAGTCGCCTATGCAACACAGGCAAAGCAGCTCATTCCTGGTTTCTGAAGTCATCTCTATCCTGCTCTGCTTAGGGGCTGTGRAGGGTTCGTCTAGCATATCACAATGAGAGAGATGAGTGCTATAGCTTGGGATATTCTGGAGTGTGGGAAAGATGGKTACATGGTGCTGAATCCCTCCTGTTGAAGCTGTTTTCCATAGGAAAAAAAGTAGAATGGATGATATACCACAGTTAAAGTACTCCCTAGGGATAGAAAAAAATCCAGATTCCGGTCTCCTTACCAAACATTTGTCAGAACAAAAATGGAACAGCTCCAAAATAGGAGAGAGAAGGGAGGGACAGACTGCAAGAGAGAGACCCTTTCCCCTATGGACTGGTGGCTTGGGAACTGAGGAAGAGGGGTGATGAAACTGAGGTCCTAACTTTCCAGCCGTGTTGTGTCTGCTAGGCCAGATGAAAGAATCCCTAATGTTAATGGCTGCAGGACAGGAAGCATGTGTAGTCCATTCCCCACAAAATGGTGAGTTATTCATCCTGCGTATAGGGTTGTGCCAGTTGGCGTGGGAGGAGAAGATGCGTGCTGCTGGGCTCAGGGGTGATCTGCTCCAGGGGCTTCCTCCACCCATAGCCTTTAGTTATGAATTCCATGAAGGCAGATAGTTTTGAGCATGCCTGGACCTCAAGTGCCACCCTCCACCTAGCATTGTATATTGGCTAGTTGCCTTGCTGCTCTCCTCATTGCTGCTGGGTCCGTCCCTCCATGCGCTGTGAAGGGAACAGAGGCAGGCATCTCAAGGTGTGCAGTCCACTAGTGTGCTTAAACTGTGAATACTGTTTTATTCAGTGCTGCAACACAGATCTGAAACCTGAAGGAGGCTTAAATAGCTACTTTGTGAGTTGCTATTGTTATTGCTTCTCTTACGGAGAGGTGCTGAGTGATAAGTTAGACATTGAATGTCTATAAAAATTAAGAAATTCYGGAACAGAATTTGAGTGCATTCTGCAATTTTTGTGACTAGGGCAGCATTTAGAAACCCTTCCCCCCCAGTCAAATTGCACACTCATAACAGTTTAAAAAGAAATAAAAACTTTAATATTCCGGACCACAAACAACATTAAAACATACCTACACAAACAAGTGTAATACACTCAGTGGTTCTGCATTTAGGATTCACTTTCTCTTACAGAATGATGATCTAGTTCCCCTAGAAGAAAAAGAAATTTCTCTGAAGCTGTTGCTGAAACCATTCCTGTTCTTAGTAGCTGAAAAACTTTTAGCTCCTACTTACAAATCTTTGTTTGCAGAGTTTATATTAGTTAAATTAGTGAATACACRTCTGCTACATATAGTAAGCATGAACTGCAGTATGGTTATAGTTGCTGGTGCTGCATACAGATGGTGCAGACTGATTGGATCCAAACTAGCATTTTGGTTGCAGTCAGGTACCAACAAGGCACCCACAGAAAGTCTTTAATCGCTTCTGTGTACTTGGTGGCTTTTTGTGATCCAGGTACTAGAGCTGACATGTCCTCCTCTGTCGTAGTGATCAAGCAGGCTGTGGGCAATGAAGCTGCTTTCCGAATGCAGTGTCTCGCATTTTCGGCAGACAAGGATTTCACATTTTGGACACATTTTCCCAGAGTGTGGTTGCCTTAAAGAACATATTTCTTCCCGTGCTGGCTTCAGCTTTTTGGAACCTTTCCTGTGTAAACATCTTCTCTTGTCTTCAAAAATCTGACTCCTTCCCTGAGGGCTAGAACCATCAGAGGAAAGAAAGGTGACAAATTTAACCTATAAATTTCCTAGTTGAATGAGATCAGAAACAATTAGTGTCTCATTTATGAACCCTCTCTGAGACTTTTCCTATGACACACTAGGAGCAAGTCCAATGTATGGTCACCTGCAGGGWACAGGAGTGGACAGATAAAGGAGAGTGAGTCTTGCTCTGGTGCTGTGATGACAGTAACCAGCCCTCAGTTTGGGAACCCGGAATTAATACAAAGATTGGTCACTTTAAACAAAACTGTAAAAACTCCTAAGTCAGCTAGGTAGATAGGAGCTTTCTACTCAGTTCTTTCCTGTGCAGGCTTTCTGAGGATGATCATGACATAAGCCCCAGGTATTTGCAAGAAGACAATTTTGTATATCTAAATTACAGGCTTCAGACCTAGCAGAGTTCACCTATACTGTCATAAACATTCTTTTTCTGCTTGCATGCACTAATATTATGCTGGCTAGTAGATAAGCACTATTTTGCTCTGATTTTGAATAGAGATTGAAAGGCTGGAAAAAAAGCACTGTTCAAATTATACCTTTTTTAAAATTTTTATGTAGAATAGTTCTTAAAAAATCAAGGCTCTAACCTGGATGTTTGCCTACAGGAGCTCCCAAATCAGTGCTGAATTGCATGACTAACTACTGCCAAGATTGTATAGACCCTGAGCATCTGAATGTTTTTAAAAACACTACTATTCAGTGTCTCTGTAGAAATACATCTGGTAAAGTCTAAAGACTCTCTCTCTTTCCATCAGTGTGAGAGTCCCATGGGAGAAGGTTGCTACATTACTGTTTTGCTTTTTTTGGATCAAACTGGGAAAAATCCTTATCTATCACTTCCAAATAAAGACCAAAGCCTAGAAAGCATGATTTTATTGCTTCAGTTGAACTTGTCTGCATCCAGAATGTGTGCTCCAGTGAAATTATGGAGAAAGAAGAAACTTCACAAACAGCTATAATTCACTAACTTTGTGGATGTTCTTTGCCCGTGTTTCCAATCCAGTTTCCTCCAGTGCAGCAACATATATTTCAAAGCAAAGCCCCTGGTATCAGTTATTCTGCAACTGGATCAGTGTAACTGAGAGAAGAATCTGTCTCCTGGTATCATTCCTGGCTAGTGTACTTTAATCTGTGTCAAGCTTGTGACCAGCTGCTGTGGCTATCAAGCTTAATATAGTTAGCTGAGTAATTGCTGAGACTTGCATGCACTTCCTGCTAAGACGGTAATTTTCTGCTAATTACCAAAGACAGACTCTTTTCAGGAGATCTGCATAGAAAACAGCTTTTGTAGTGGCTAAGGGAAGATGCTTTTTCAAGATCACCCCTAATTTTGTCATGATGCATATACTAATAACATCAAATAGGCAGACCCGAGAAGAGAGTTCCAGACCCCATAAGAATGGTGAAGATACCTCAAAGCTAACACATGTGCAAAGCAGTAATCTCAAGCTCAGTTTTACTTCTTTACTCACTTCAGTAAAAGAAGAAAGAGTTTTGCATTGCTGCTTTTTCTGAAAAGTAATAAGCGTAAAGGCACTRTTATAGAAAATAAGCAATAATTATCTCATGACTCAAGAAAGGGGCAAGGACTAACTGTGTTGAACACTGATTTCAGGTGCTGCCTTTATGTTGCCACCACACTGTCAGGTATATCCTGGAGCTAGGGATACTGGTGCAACTGAAAACGTAACAGCATTCATCCTAGAAACACTGTCCTTCGTTGTCCCATCTGGCAGGGTTAGTAAGCACACAGAAGTATAGGGACACTGCTGCTCCTTCTCCCCTAGATCGGTGGGAGGAAGCATAGGGAAATGGCTAAAAGAAAAAAATGCAGACATGCAAGGTCAGGAAAATCTTAATTTCATACATACTTCTACCAGCAGCTTGCTAATTTTTAGGTCAAGTTGTTTAACTATCCCATAACGGTTTCCTTGTTTGTGAAATAGATAATACCGCAGAGGTAAAAAAGGTGTTTGTGGCTCTTTGAGAGGTGCTCTGGAAATATGTATAAACAAACTTCTTGGTTAAAAATGTATACAAAATATAATCTCAGGTATACTTACRGTTTATTCTTAGGAGACCCAGAGAAGAGACTCAGTCCAGAAAATCTTTTTTTAAATAGCCGCTCTCTCTTTTTCCGGCTGTGCTTCCCATCTCCTTTGCTTTCTTCTTTAAGGTCTTTCTTTCCTTTGTGCCAGCTCATCTTATCTGTCATAACAACAGCACCTGCTTAGATGAAAGCAGAAGTCTGAGTAGCTTTTCAAAACAGTATCTCCTTTACTGCACCTGCTAAAGTCTGGATCTGATCCCCTACAAACCTGGAAGTCCTGGTTATGCAGGAGGTTTAGAAGAGTTCAGTGAGCAGCCGCTTTCCATCAGATGAAGCAAATACCTGCTTTGAAAAATCCTGCAGACACAAGGCGACTCTGGATGTTCTTACTCCAATCACTGTTCCATGTAATTATGGAAAGTAGGCTTGGACATTAAATATAATGAATACTTTCTCCTATGTGCTCTCTTTCACGATTAGGCTAATTGTCGAAAAACCAGAAAGGAGGAGGCTCATTTGATAAAAGAACCAGGAGCCAGTGAAACTGTTTTGTGCAGAGAACAGAAACAGTCAAACAAATGTTGTGAGATGGAACAAACATCACAAAGCAAAAGCCAGAAACCCCAGAAGATGAAGAACCTACTGGGGAATTTTAGTTAAGGCTTGGAAATTGTTTCCTCTTTCTTTTGATAAAGCGTTTGATTAGTCTGCATTTCCGCGTTGCATTGCTCTGTCTCCAAGCATTATCCTTTTGGCCTCTCTGATTGAATTAGTCTCTCTGCTCTACATTTGATAGTTAGTAATTGCATTAACTTTTGGTGGATTGACTTGGAGGGTAGTGTTCACCCCCTCCTGATCACTGGAAGCACTTGGTCTCTTTCTACCTATCTCTTGTTCAAAATATTTTCCATGAATCATATTCTAAAACAAGCCACACAAATACATTTTGTAGGATTAAAAAATAAATGTGGCAACCATTCTGAACTGCACACTCTTCTGATTTTTACCCTCATCTCACCTCCCCCTGCCTTTAAATCATTCTTTTGAGTACAGTTCTCCATAACTAGTTCTTACAGAAGGATATACACAGGCAGTAGGATCTTGCTATGCAAATTCTTTATGGGATTGGACCCTAAAACAGTCTTTCACTGTGTTATTTTCTTTTTTTTTACCAAAAACATAAGTTGACAGATATTAACAAGAAGTTGAAAATACCTAGAAGGGGCAAAGTGTGACCTGCTCTCACTGCTCGTGCTTGGTAACGCAAGACCCAGCTTTCTAGCAGAACCTAAGTAAGTTGCACCTACTTCTCCCACAAAGGTAAAAGAAAAGTCTTTTTTATGAAAGATTACAAACAGTTCACTGACCCATATGAGGATGCAGTCCCTGAAGAATTACTTCACTATTGAAGAATGAACAAAAGTTTTGAGTAAAAGAAATGACACACATCAAAATTAAGAGACTTGCCTGCAGTTCTTAATTTGTGACAAAATAATCTGCAAGTTCAAGGTCTATTTTGGGCATACAGTAGTGTTGAGGTGAAGCTTTGCAGAACAGATCAATCTTTGGCTAATAAAAAGCAGCAGCTGAGGAGGCAGGAATCTACCTCACCTTTCAGAAGTGAGCTTCAAAGGCTTCTCACTGCAGGATCTTTCAGTACTAATTCCTCTTGTCTGAAGGATCAAGAAAGGAGAATGTAACACTGAAAGTACAGATGTAAGTATATGGAAATTGGTGATCAAGAATAGAAGATGCACAGAAGGGGTCTTTTCTAAAGTCTGCTAGTCAATAAGAAAAACTGCTTTGGTCATATATTGTATACTATTTAATTTGTTTGCTTTTTATAGATGTAGTTGTGTGACTATGTTCGGTGTCCAGTGCAATTAATTTTAATGATGTCAAGGGAATTTCTTCTATACTTTAAGCTAAGTAGGTGCTTAAATGTGTTACCAGTTCAGAAGATTTGAATACCTGGTAATATGAATAATTGATTTCTTTGTCTTGCTTTTCTTTCTTCCCTGCTTAAATCTTGTGAAATTTGGCTACTATCACTTTCAATATACTGATTAATTGCCCTTTTTTTCATACTTAGCAGTAGCAATAATGGCGCTTGTTTTTGTGAGCTGAAGTAACCAATAGCAGAGCTAGTCCCAAGACTKACTTTATTACATTGTCAGTCCATAAGCCTACACATTTCATAGTGACTCTTTAATACAGGGATCCTACTTGAAGATCTGGGAGAAAATGATTTTTCTTCAGATGAAACAACTGAAGATCCCATAACAGCAGTGGACAGCATTTTCAAGAACCTTGGTGCTGTGTCTGTAGGTTGTCTCTAGTTAATCAGAAGGAAGGTGCACTACATGCAGGACTTCACATGTCAAAAGCAACTTGCGCTGCTGYTTGCCAATGATTCTTTTATCCCTGGACTACAGGAGCAGCCGATTGGTCCCTCTGTAACTGCTGCCATATTTGTAAATCTGATCTCGGCACCAAAAATGAGTTACGGATGGGGTTAAAAAAGCAAGTTAGAGATGAGACTGACTCTTTCTGCTACCCAGGCAGGTTTAAAACACAAGAAACTATTTTCCATAAGCAGAGCATCTCTGCAGCCATCCYTCTAATTGCAGCAGCACCCATAAACTCTGACCCAGCTGAGATTCCCTGGGGTGAAAGAAGAGCACRTACAGAACGAGGAGCAAAATTTGTGCCAGGGACTGTCATGCAAAGTCACAGGGCAAAGGATGTGTGATGGGAAAGGTGGTCTGGAGAGAGGAAATGACATGACTAGCAAGCCGGGAAAGTCTGTGCCAGATTTCTCTGGATCCACAGGACCCAGCTTTTCTGAGCCTGTTCTGTGTCTTAAATTCTGCCTTTTTTTTTTTTTAAGCTGTTTGGACTAATTCTGATCATATTCTTTTTGTCACCACAGGGTGTCTCTGCATCTCTTCATACACCAAAAGGCTTTGGTAGCCTTGAAAGACAAGCTGCAATCCCTTTTGAGGGAATGTAGGGCTAAAGGAAAATGTCCCCCAGCTCAGCTGTGGATTTTCTCTAGGATCGTGAGCCTGCTTGGATTGGAGTGATGATGCCTCCATCAGCTGGTGGGAATTTCTTCTCTAGCAAGTAAGGCCACAGCCTAATGATGTGTTCAGCTGGGTTTTAAGCGCTCCCCCCTACAAGGTACAGGAAAGCCRTGGCCACATGATGGGGAGCAGTGATCTCGCATGAGCTCACTGGGCTGCTGCAGTGTTGTGTTCCCCCTGGGCTGACACGCTCCCTGCCCACGGGGCAATCTCCCTGTCCCCTTTTAACTTCATGCTTATGCAGGTATCTTCTGTCTTCCTTCAGTCAGGATAAAGCTGGCATAAAGTCAGCATAAACACTATATCATACACTCTGGATAATTTGACAGAAATATAGCTGTGTGCTTCTACCAAATGTGGATCGAGCTAGTTCCTCTATTATTAAGGCCAGACCAGTACAAGAATTCAAAAACACTTGAAATACATGAAGTTGGCTACTAAGAGTTCATGAAACAGGGCTGCATTAAATTTTGTTTACCAGATTATGTGACCATTCCTATTGCCTAATTCTCTCTTCCTGATGAAAAACCTCAGAAATCTGAGAGTGGAATAGGCTTCATTTGCATAGGTGTTAAGTTGTTGATTGTGTATTGCTGTTCCCCACAAATGCATGAGCATAACAACTCTGCTGTTGGAGCAGATGAAAGCCTTGCTCATTACACTTTAGTTTGCCTCTCTAACTGCCCCTAATATACTAATCAAGTAGTGTTTAACTTGGTAGTTACTTACACAGTTACCTCTGTCTGGAGTACAGCCCTGCTGCTGCAACCTTTTCCATGTGAAACTACTTGAGGAATGGAAAAAAGGAATAGATGGTCTAGGTGAGAGTTTTCTTTGTGTTAATAGTATTAGAAAATGAATTCAAGGGTTGAAATGAAACATAGATCCTCCCAGACCTACAGCCAATCCTCAACAAAATGTTTGTATATTAAAACTGTTTTATGTTGGGTTTAGTGTTTCACAGGGAGTTGTTCTGGATTTTGTTTTGACTCTTTCTAGCTTTGTGGYGTAGCCTCAATAGTTGCTTGCTCCACTCTCCATATGGTAGCAATTTGAAGGGATGCAATAGAAGGGGCAAGAAGATGTAGACAGCAGGTCCTTGAGTACCAGGAGCTCCTGGCCGCACTGGCTGTGCATGGCCTTTCAGCTCYGCAGCTTCCGAACAGGTCTGGGGTTTTAGGAGTCAGAAGACAATGTGGCTGGYGGTCCTAATATTGGGCTTAATCCTATAAACATGTGTTGGTGTGTCTATACGCTATAGAGGTATCACATAACTGTTTCTTTATCTAAGGTATCTGAAAAGTAAACTCTCCTCAGGAGGAAAGAGCAGCGGAGGAGTTAGAGTTGAGAAGTGCTGAGCTGACAGGTCTGAGGGTGGATAAAACTTAAAGCTGGTCAGGAATCCTGCCAAAATGGCTTTTCATTAGGGTATGTCAATTTGTTGAAACTCCAGCTTTTCATAGAGACAGTCCAGTTTGAACTGTTTTTTACATCGGGGAAGGTTTCTCAGGACCAGGCTGTTACAGGTGTGAACACCATAGGTGATCAAATGCACAGTTTCTAGGGACTGGGGGATGAGGCCAGATGTAGAAGACTAAGGCTGAAAGCCCTGTCCTACGTGATATTTATTTATTCATGCAAATAAGTAGCTCCAGTAGGAGAGACGGGCAGAACCAGCCTTCAGTTAATGGTAGATAATAATGAATCTAACACAATGAACAAACTAGTGGAGAGCAGAGGGAAGGGGAAGAGCGGTGCCTGGGACTGGTCCGGCAGGCCGTCAGCATGGACTTGCTCCGAGACGTGTCCCATGGATCCCAAGGGGCTGGTTCCCCTYGAGAGCTCATGGTCGAGCGCTTACCTCTGAATCAGGCTGTGTTCCCATCTGCACCTGGCCTGAGGAGATAGCTGTGTGTCCTAATACCTGGGCTGTGTACCACTGCTGTGGGTGTTCTCATACTCCCCACTTGCTTTTTCTCTCCATGAAAACCCTCAGCTGACATCAAGTTCAGCAGCTGAGACTGATRTTTTGCTCATGCCTCTCATGCAGACCTCTACCTCTGCCTGCTGCTTTGAGGAACAAATTGTTGTTTCTTTGGTTTCCAACACCCAGGAAACACAGAGAGGATTTGATTTGATGATGCTGATGTATTTTATCTCCAAGACAACCAAGATTTGGGGTCTAGATACTCATAAAAGCTCCTCCRTGTTCTGGGTAAACCCTTCCCTTACCTGGGTAGATACCTGTTCTTTAAAGGCTTATGTTARCTCTCCTTGGAATTGATGGGAAGTTATTGAAGGCTGTGACTTGCGGAGGTCCCCTCTAAGTAAAATGAAGCAAGGTATCAGTGTGGGGCAGTAAGATTAGTTGCTGCTACTTTAGAAAGCAGCTGTGTAGACTTTCTTCTCCTGTGGCCTCTGTTTTAASTTGGTGGGCTTGGCTCAAGGACACAGGAGCATGTTCTGCTTCAGGAGAAGTTTTGCTGTGTGCAGGAGGGTTGCTAACATCAGTGAAGGGGATTCAAGGAAGAGATGAGATACCTGGATCTAGGTTGGGTGGGGGGTGAAGGCTGCAAGAAATCAAAGCCAGGAGCATGGAGACTTGGCAACCACTGTATTTCCCCTCAGAGAGACAATCAGATAAGACCGAATGGTCGGTCTAGTAGCTTATCTGCCCCTGATTTTCCTGTACGTTATGTGTAGGGATTTCAGTGCTGACAACAACTGTTGATTTCTTTTTTTCAGCCACAAGCACTCACGCATGGCAGCACAGCCTGGACTGTAACAGCTCTCCTGCTTTCCTTTCTTTTTATTAATATTTTTTTTCTTGTTCCTCCCCGCTTTGGAGGGGGGGCAGAGGAAGACAGTGGCACAGACACAGGAGGGTTTTCTGAGCACGCCCCGCCGCGGGTCCGCCTGTGCCCAGCCGGCCCGACCGCGCCCCGGCGCGACGCTTGCTGCGGCCGGGGGCGGCGGCGGCGGCGGCGGGCGGGGGCTGCCCGGCGCGGAGCGGAGCGGAGCGGAGCGGAGGGGAGGGGAGGGGAGGGGGCGCCCCTGCCGCCGCCCGCCCCTGCCGCCGCCCGCGCCGCGCGGCGCAGGCGTGCTCGGCAGCGGCCGCCCTCCGCCCCGCTCCGCGCCGCACCGCGCCGCGCCGCTCCCCTGCCCTGCCCTGCCCTGCCCTGCCCTGCCGCCTCCGCGCCGGCGCCCGCAGCAGCGCAGGGCTGCGAAGCCGTCTTGGCCGGCGAGCAGAGGCAGCAGCGCGCAGCCGGAGCGCCCGGCGGCGGGGAACCATGTGAGTGCGGGCGGGGCGCGGGGGGCCGCGGGGCCGCCGCTGCCCGCGCGAAGTTCCCGCAGCCGCGCCGGGCGCGAGCGGGGCCGCCCGCGGGGCCGGGAGGGGCCGCGCTGCCGCTTCCGAGGCGGCCCGGGGGGGGGGGCGCGGAGCGGGGCGCGGAGCGGAGCCGCTGGGGCCGGCAGCGCGGCGGCGCCCGCCCGGCGGCGGGGGCAGCTCGGGGTAGCGCTCAAAGGGGAGCGCAGGGCCGAGATGCCCAACAGGTTCCCGGCGGCCTGAGTCGCTCAGCGGCGCTGATGCGCGGCCGCGGGTCTGTCTGCTCTCGGTGTTTAGTGAAACGTTCTCTCTGCTGTTAGCTGTCTGGTCGCTTCAGCCTCGCCATATCCAGTACCGATGGCTTCCTGACAGCAGTGCTGGGTACTAGTGTGTCACTTGGTGTTTGCATCTCTTTAAATGCCTCTTCCGAGTCTTTACTCAGCATTAATGAAAGCATTAACTTTCTCTGCTAGACAGTGACAAAACCCCCAAAGTCGCGTATCCCCCCTTAAATCGGGGATATGCTAGGGTAAGTAGGAGTCCATCTGACTCACGTTCATTCACGTAAGGGTTTAAGAATTCAGGTAGCTAAATGCACGATTTTACTATCATCTCAATTCATTGCTCATTCCCAGCAACTCCTAAGGGATAGGCAGAGAAAATGTCCAAAACAAACAGTCACTCACATGGAGTGCTGCAGAACATAAAATGGGGCCAGATACCTGCGGGTATTGTGTGGTGTAGGAGGAATCAGAGCTCTGTTGATTCAGACGAGATAAGGAGTGGAACCAGTCTCAGAAATCTATTTTTAAATGACTTTTAAAATATTTCCAATAACCTCTTCTTAAAGGGTTTTTAAAAATAGAGTCTACTATCACACATTCTGAAAGCTGTTTTTTTCTTTAATGCAGTTTCCCATATAACATTTTAGACGATAAGCTTTAGTCCATGTTGTCTAAATTGCTTCCAAGCAGAGTGCTGTTTGGAAGTCAAAAACCAGCGTATAAAAGAAGATGCCGTATGTAGACACTGAACTTGATTTGGCAAGAGCCAATTCATTGTATGCTTTTGTTGCTGTGCCTCGTTGTGTATGTAGCAAGAGCCAGATGATGACATCAAATACTTCTATTTGTATGTGAGCTGTTCTTCAATGATTAATATAAGAGTTTGCTGCTGCAGTATTATAGAATCTAAGCTGTTCAAACACAAGGCAGTAATTCAGACAATGTTTAACTTAACCCGTGTGCATTTCAATCTTGCCATATTTCATGAGAATATTTGTAATTAATAGCAGAAGGGGTGATCTGATGCTAATAGGACTTGGCCTTACTTCTTCTGTGGAGGAATTGCATCAGACTTCTGATAGGATTTAGAAAAAAAAGGGAAGGAGGTTTTTGTCTGTTTTGGTGATACAGACTCTGAGTTTGATAGTCAAAACAAAGCCAAGACAAATAAGCCACTGGTCATCTGAAGACCTTGTAACTTGGAAGTGTCAATTGGCTTCTGTTTCGTTGCCAAATGGCGTAATGAAAACTTTTCTGGAACTTCTGCGTGAATATCATGTCCCATCAGCTTCTGAATTACTGAGCACACCAGAGATAAATGTGTATTAGCTACTGACTTGTAGCAGCAGCTACAGTTGTAGTTCACTGGACTATGGAAAGTAATTGCTAGTGAGCACCAAATACTCTGTAGAGATTACTTCTCCTCTTGCCCTCATCTACAGAGTATTGTAAACGCCGGCACTTCTCACGTGCATATACAGCCGTGTACGTGAGCCAGGACGCTGTGTCTCCAGCTGGTGTGAACTGGAGCCAGTGGGAACTCCGGTGCTGGGTCCAGTGACAGCTCCCTCTATCGGGGTGCGCTGTCTTCTAACGCAGCTTATAGGGAGTGCTTTGGGAAGAGCACCACAACACGGTGAGTATGTACTGATATTCCCAGAATACTTTTCCCACTTCCAGTGAATCAAGGCTTGGGAGTTTCTGAACCAGAGGAGGTTTTTTTGTGTTTCATGACTCCCAATGGATTTTGCTGTTATTCTTTCATGAAGGTATCCAGTTGCTCCAAGTGCAATGTCTTGTGGCAAGGAGCTCCACAGCTGGGCTGTGCACAGTGTGAAAGCCATTTGCTGTTGGTTTTGAGCTAGGAGATGGCAAGTTCTGCCTGATCTCTTACCCTTGTATTGCAAACCAGTGAACAGTGTTCTTTATTCACTGTCTTCTCTGTGATGCACGATTGTATATCATTCCAGCAAAGCTGCACTGATTTACATCAAGTGGGAGTCTGTCCCTGTGGTCTCTATCACAGTGAGTACAATCCAAGGCTGGTACGATACGTTTGGTCAACAGACTTCTTTCACCTTGGTTGTAGGCACATAAGACAAAGTTGGGATATAGAAAGATTGAATGAAAAGAGAGGGACATAAGAAGGATCTAAAGGGAGGGTTGCTTCGCTGTGCAGCTGGGAAGGTTTTTCCAGGTGTAAGGGAAAGGAGCCCAAACCTATTTGGAGGAAATGCAAGGAGCAGTGAAGGGAGTTGAGAAGGAAATGGTGCTCAAAGCGGAGGTGCTTACAAGCTTTGTTTATCTGTGGAAAATATTCTAACAGCAGCAGGTGAAGTGCATGGTTTTGTTTCTATTATAATGGTCACATCTCAATGGAAAATTATATATAATAGAGGCTCATGGCATCATGTCATCTGTTGTTTACAGATAGGTCAGTGACCAGACAGCAGGGTGCCTTTGATTACATTAACCCAGTACGAATGAGCTCTATTGTAGGGTACAACTTTTGTGAGACCAGCAGCAAAGCAAGGCACCTGGCTCTCCCGGGGGGCAGAGTTGCCTGACTGTATCCCGTTCCTAGGGGTAGCTGTGTAGTGCTTTCTAAAGAACCCTTCTGCCTGTTTAAGAGCAGCCAGGAGTATATCCTGGAGGGGATGGATGGGATTAAAATGGTTGCACCATTCAGTTGTAATGAATCTGTTTTGGTTGAATTTCTGTTCAGCTTCCCTGAAAGGAACGGAGTTGCTATGGACTTCTGCTGTTAGTAAAGCAGTTCTTAGACCTCCTTGTGTGGGCATAATTTTATGAAACTTGTCAAGGAGCTTTTGCTGATCAAAAAAGAGAGGAGATAGAAAAGAGGAGGTAGGGCTGCCTTCCTTAACCTGCGCTTCCCTTGCCTCTGCTTGTACTGATCAGCTGAGCCAAACCTCAGTACCGCTAGCTGCACAAGACTTGGGGAGTTGAGTGGCTGGTGAAAGGGGGACACCCAGAGCATAAGTGGAGGGGTGAGTTTTGTAAGTAGCAGAGCTGCTCCGTGGTGCTGATAAGTGTCTGTTTCTTTAGAAATATGTTCCAGAAGAGTCACAGAAACCTGTGGTGGCAGGAAGACTTGGGCCCAGGGGAGTTCTCAGGGTTTCATATCTCAGGGCCAGGTGCCTCAGGCCCAGAGAAGCTAAATTCAGTCTTGGCATTTTCTGATGGTTTGAGGGTTTTGTAGCCATGATTCACACAAGCATAGCTACAAAGGAGTAGGGTTTTTTTCTCACTTAAGGGATATAATGGACTGTGTAGTGAAAATAACCAGGCTGCACTCAGTGGAGTGGAGCTGGGCAAGTGAGAAGAGAGTGTCGAGAAGGGGAGAGGGCCCCATCTCCACCATGGTTTTATACTGGCTCTTGTTTGCTGGCTCTAAGGTTCACAGCTCTAAGTAAGAGCCCTGAACTTAAGGGCTTTAGGAACTGTTGTTTAGCCTGCTGCTTGGAGACATCAACAGATGGAGGTGTGCGTTTGGTTCATTGCTTGCTTCCCTTGATTTCCTCTTTGTGGTACCATGCAGTCAGGGATCTTCTTCATGTGTTGCATTAGAAATAAAGACTTCCAGCTCACGTTAAGCATTATTCCTGATACACTCCCTTGCCTTTTGAAACAAGGGTGGCCTGAGTAGGCTGGAAATCTTTCGGAAATTTGGATGATGTGTATTTAGAAGAGTGAGAGATCAAACTGAATGGTGTCTTCATGGCCTTAGCGAAGAAAATAGTCCCGGAGTGGGAACAACTGGGAGTTGTCTGTGACAAGTACAGACAAAGTTATTATGTTTCTTTAGAAACATTCTTGAAAACAGGCTGATGTGAGGTAGGTGACATCCAAATAAATTTAGTTCAGTGGTCCCTTTCTTTGTGACTTAGTGCTTATGCATTCTGCTGTGCATCAGCCGTAACTTGTTAGTGTTGACCTCCAGGCAAGCTGTATCGATAGCTCTAGCTACAGAATGACCTATGGGACACTTAAAGTGGCTGTGGTGGAAGCTGAATCAGTCTGCCAAAGGTGCATTTCCGCATTTTAGATGCTATTTACACAAGCACAGGATTCAGCGAATTAAGATCTTGTTGAAAAATGGATATTTAGGCCGTAGAGCACAAGGCAAATACATGTTCATGTGCATGTGTATGTATGTTCCTGGATGAGGAGGCAAAGCTCAAGAAAGGAGACTGTGCACTAAGCCTGTTTTCCCCCCCGTCTCTCCACCACCCTCCTACCAACACGTGGAGAATGCAGAACGCGTGGAAGGTTCTCATGGACAGCTTTATCCAAATGTGCATAGTGCCCTGGAAGGAGCAGTACAAACTGTCCCAAATAAGTGCAAATTGACTGAACTGCTGACCTTAGGCAATTACAACTTACAGAGAGAATATCCTCCTACCTAACGTCATTCAGTGCTTTCTACTGTCATCAGTCGTAGCCATTACCAGCAATTAACGAGGCTGGTGTGTTTTAATGATGCAATTGCTTTTTCCCTGATGCTTGTACTTGAGCCCTTTCAATTCTTTTCCATTATCCTTTGAACAACCACAAAATTGTCGCAAGGTATTTTTTTTAACTGCTGAATTGCGGCAACCTTATGTTTTTCTGTGTGAATTAGTAACTGATGGAAATAGATGTGTCTGTGCACTTGTGAGTGTTATGTCACTTGCAGTTACATCACAGCTGCTGCACTGGGTCAAATAATTGGAATGGAGGTTCCTGACCAAACGATCTGAAATACCTGATCAAGTTCCTTGATCTCTTCAGATGCAAAATTTAATGAGAAATATGCAGAAAAGGGAAAATCTTTCTATCTTAGAGTAAATAAGAAAGAAATTTAATTTATGAGGTGGCAACTTACATCTGCTAGACTCAGTATCACTGGGTCAATAGTGAACTCTTCCAGAAAATAGTCTCCTGTGATGATGATTTGGAAGATCAAAACCACATTGTTTCAAGAATATATTTTTAAGTACATTCTAATCTATTGCAGTGTTCTCTATATGTAAACCAGTAACAATATTAAGTCTAATGCTGTCATTGCGTATTTAGTTTGCTTGTGTTTTGGAAGCATCAAATAGTTGACAATTCATGTTTATGAAGAGTTAGGGCTGTGAACTTCTTTAGAGTTCTCATTATTATAAAACATGCCAAACACCATGCAGAATTGAGACAGGCTTTGTAAGGAGCTGGAGACAAAAAAAAAAAAAAAAAAAAAAAGAATTGATGCGCAGTGGAAAGATACCACAGGCTGTGATGTGTCCTGCTTCATCAAATGGCGTCTAAGTATGAAAAACTCCTTATGTCATCTACAAGAGTTGAATAGAGTGACAGTCTCTGTCCTGGAAATACAGTGTTAGATGTTGTACTGAACTGCTTTTGGTGCATGATACTGGATGGATGCTGATTTTCTTTTAAGATGCTCACACCAGAACTGGATGGCAATTTACATGAGTGAACTTTTAAAATTTTAATTGCAAAATTTAATTGGAAAATTGAACAGTGTTAAAAATGTAATCATTGTAGGGAAAAGGTTTTTCTGTGAATTTCCTATTCTGGGTGGGGAAAATGTGTTAAATTAGGAAATTATAAAAATGGCTTCTTTGAATTCTTTGAAATGAAGTTGCAAAATTTGTTTTTCAATAGCTTCTAAATTTAAGGAACTGTAGTGCATATGTTCAGGAGAGATGCTGGAAGAATCGACTTTGGAGATATTCAAAACCCAATTGGACTATGTCCTGAGCAACCTGCTGTAGCTGACCCTGCTTTGAACAGCAGGGTTGGACAAGACTATCTCCAGAGGTCCCTTCCAGCCCCAACCATTTTGTGTTTCTGTTTCAAAAGGTCAGTCAAAAATGAATATGTTAAAGTCAGTGACATTAACATTTGACTCCTTCCCAAACATTCAAGATTTCAACTTTTCATCCAATCTGGGATGGAACTGATGTGGCAGGGGGAGAGGAAGGATTGATTTGGTTTTGTTTCGCAAAATTTTCAACTCCTGTAGAATGGGAAACTCATCTCCTGCCCAGCAACAGCACAGAAACAGGCTTATACCTGCATGGGACAGCTGTGTCCAGTAGAAAGGAACCTGCCAAAGGCTGCGCGTGGTAACTTGGTAGCACTTCCGTCTTTCACTGTTCTCATTGGTACCAGCCTCTCTCATGACCTTTTACTTTTATTTATGGCTTCAACCCTTTGGTAGTGAATGCCACATAGGTACCTGTAATAGAAAGGAAAAACATACGGTATTTGGGAAGAAAGAAAATGTGGGAGATTAAAAAAAAAAAAAGAAGTGCAGATCACTACCCCCAGAACCCATTATTAAATCTGGCATGAATGCAAATGCTTGTATTACTCCTACAGAGAGCAAAACCCAAATGCCCTGCAAGCTAGCTTCCTCAACTTCTATATTCAATGCAATCTCCTCTAGCTTGATGTCTGCCTCCATCTCTCTATACCATATCTTGCAGTGGTAGTTTGGAAAAATCTCTCATTCTGTTCCCCTGTTCATGCTGTCTTGCTAATGCAGAGTGTGTGTGGCTATGTTTATTAAAGCCATATGTGCTTGTGTCTAGCTGCATGACAGAGGAGAAGCAAATCTCAGTATGTCACGTGCAGCGCCCTGAAAGGGACAGGTGGTAGGGCAAGTGTAAGGTTACCACCAAGGAGTGGTGGGCTGGCCCTGACAGGAGCTGTTGTGGCCCACTGCTGCAGAGCTGTGGCTCTTGCAGCTCAGGTTGCAACAACTCCTTCCTTTAGTTCTGGCAATGGTGTGTTTAATCTCCGGTTTATCTAGCTGTTGAATTAGCTGTGCTGTGCACTATGGTAGTGTTCCTTCAGGGAAAGGCTGTGGAGGTGGGTCCCCCAGCTGTGGAGCTGTACGGGAGCTCCACAGATAGTGCTCCTTACATCCATGCCTGTAGCTGTTACCTCTTCGCCCTGGGCTATCATAGGCAGGACAAATCTATAGCCCAGCGTCTTCCCTGTTCCCCCCTCCTCCAAGGCCTCCTCCCTCAGCCCCAATTTCATGCGCCTCTGGAGAAGAGGTGAGGAGTGAGTTTTCCCCGTGAACTTTGTGAATTGCAGATCTTGCATCCATGCATTTCTTCATTCATTCATTGCATTCTTGAATTCATGGTTCAACCTTCAAAAGGAGCAACACATCCAAAGTGCTGAGCCCTGTTACCGTTCTCGTTCTTACCGAGGAGGCACGGGGCCTTCTCCCCAGACCCCGGACCATCACCACACAGACACCAATATGAGGAGTGGCAAAATGGCGTTTAATGAAGCGCGTCCTGCTCTTTTATAATGCTGTAAAGCCCTGCCTTCTTCTCCGGCAGCAGTGCTCCGCCCGTTACGACCTTCCCATGTTCCGCCCCGCAGTGCCTCCCTGCTCATCCTTTTTCCTCCACAGAGCCCTACTGAAACGTGGGTGCCTATGTGAGAGCACGTGCAGATCTGTGAGAGAAAGGGCTTGGGAACTGGCTCCATATGCTTCTTAGCACCTCCTCTGCACCCGCAGAAAGGCCAGGGTGCTGGCTCCAGGGGGAGACTGGTAATGAGCTAGTTGCCCTTTTAGACACTTAGGTCCAGAGTCAGGTCACGTGCCAGCTTTCTAGAAATACATGGGTCCTGGTAAAGCTTTCCTAGAAACTGTGAAATTCATTAGTTGTTCCAAAATCCACTTGTTATCTACTTCAGGAGGTTAATGGTTAGAAATTATATTTGTTCATTTGAGTTCACATATAAAAATAGCTCTGCATTATCATGCTGGTGAACCTGGCCCTACTCAGGGTCTTAATTGCAGTGTGCTGCAATAAGGCAAAGGGTACTGCTGCTTGACAGCGCAAACCTCATCTGCTGTCATCCCCCAGCCGTCAGCACAGCCTGTTGCATGGAAGGGTTCCTGTCGCATGGGAAAGTACCTCAGTTTTGGAGTTCAGAGGGGAATTATAAGGCTGGACATTTCTTGTTGCTCTCTGTAATCCTGAACACTGAAGAAGAAAAAAAAAGACAATCGCAGGTAGTCACACTCACACATGTTTTTAGGTTGATCTGTGGGAAAGCTTCCTGAATTCTTGCTAGATTTACTGGTAACTCCAAAATGGCTCCATCTTCTCTTTTCCTTCATGTGTCTCCAATAGTATCAGTTTCCAGTGTGTGCACAGGGAATAGCTGCACCCAGTAGCTGTCACCCTTGGTGACAGTTCTGGTGGGGAAAGGGGGAGGAAGGCATAGAAACAAACAACTTTAATCAGTTGCAGAAAAAGCAAAGTTGTCGTCTACCCGGAAAGGTGTAGAGCGCTTTGTGCTATCACTGAGCAGCTAAACTGGTTGTCACTTTGTGCAGAGGAGCTGAACCTCCCGAGTGGGATCAAATTTTTCATAACAGTACCACAAGATATATGGACTTGCTCCTTGGTAAAAATGCAAAAATCCCTAAACAGGCATCAAGTGGAGCATCAATAAACAAGACTGGCCGAGTGACCTTGCATCCCTTGTACGGGGTGGGAGTGGTAGATGCTGCAGGCCTGATGTGCTAGGACTGGTTGCAGGTAATTCTCTGGGCAAGTTGCAGGGCAACAGGCCGGTGTGCAAATGTGGCGTTGTTTGTTTCTATCACAAGTGCACTGAGTGAGAAAGCAGTCCTTCCAGCAGGCTTTGGGTGTCTCGTTGTTTCCTACACTTCTAAAGCGGACCCGTGTTTGACAATTACTCATAGGCCATCAGCTCATCTGAGACTTCAAGGCCAAATTTTCCGAGCTGGTAGGAGAGCTGCTGCTGAGCCTCACTGCTGACTGGGGCCTGGGAGAGCTTGGTTTGGGAGAGGATATTGCCAGGATGAGTCAGTGGATATCTTCCTGGAAGCAGTCGACAGTCTGGATATCCCGAGTGTTTAGCAGAGATCCCACCTGGCTGTAAAAGTCTGGTTCTGAAATGTTTGTCATCTTCTTTCCAACAAGGAGCTGTACAATCATTCCCTGACAACTGTGATATTGTCTCCCACACATATATGAAGATCACACAGTGACGTTTTTCAGCAACTTTGTTTACTAGATGATACAAATACAGAAATATCTCAAGTCACTTAACATTTTGATGCAATTCTATCTTTGCATTGAACATTTTAGTGCAATTCTATCTTTGCACTGAACATTTTAGGGAGACTAGGAGAAGAGGATGGAAAGGGAGAATATATTGGCATGTTGACACTGAACTGTACATTTTTCACGTCAGTTCTCAATTACTTAATGTAAATGAAGCAGCATGGCATCTTGTATTTCATCTTCATAACTGAGTGGCTACAGCACAAAGGGAAATTCTTAGCTAAAGCTAAGACCTTTGCAATAGCATGTTCATTGCCTTTGTTCTGATGCTCACTTAGCTCTAAGGAACAATAAATGGATTTGTTTTTAAGTTCTGTGCTGAGACTGAAATGCTTTAGCAGTAGAATGGTCTTCTAATAGAAGCCATGTTTGACAAGTGCTTCTCTTCCTCAACACCTAGCTGGCAAAGCCAGTTATGAACTATGCAAGTTGATATTTTTCTCTTTGCTGACTCCTAGAAAGTTAATTGCTGAGGATCTCCTTCACCATGGTTTTAGAAGTAGGCCTGTTTTCAACAGTCAGCCCTCTCCCCTCCACCCTCTTTGCTTCATGAGCAGCCTGGATGGTGCCACTGGAGGGGCAGGCCCTTTGGCTTGGAGTACAGCATAACAGTTACAGAATGGCCCATCCTCAGGGTGGGGGGCATGGGGGCGCTTAACGGGCCAGACAGTGAGCATGGAGGGATCAAGAGGGGACCTGCACCTTGGTAAAGGGAATATCATTCCCATGGAGAGGAGCAGAGGTCCTCTCTCAGATGCTCTCATTCCTCTGTGCTGCCAGTGAACAAGAGGTACTGAGATCGTGGTGTAACTTGCTGTAACCTTGGAGTAACCTGTAGTTCTCTTAGGAAGTAGAAGAACTCCAGAAACCTCAAGTTTGACTACACTGAATGATTGCTACTATTGAAGACCCTTAGAAGATTAAGTGCTATCCAGCAAAGGGAAAAGGAGTCCAAGAGGTCATACCTGTTTAGGAAGCTAAATCTCGAATCCTCAGAGGCAACATGACCACTGGCTCTAGATCAGGCCCATGATTTCATGCTTCGTTCTGGCTGAGAGCTTAATTGATGTGTACAAAATAGCTTCGCTCTGAGATGCTGCAATAGCATAGCGTAACTTGATGGAAAACTTGAACTAAAAAAAAGTAGTGGTTCAGGAGGTACGTCCAAGTGAATTAAGCACTATGTACTTTGAGTAAACTTAAAATATCCCAAAATGTTGCAAAACGTTTAACAAGTTAAATTAAATGAACATTCAGCTAGTCACTGGTTAAAACTGCACTACTTCTGTTCTGCTGAGTGTGTGATAGTGCTTGTGTCTGGGTTTGTTCTAGTGCTGCTCATCTAGAGGACTGAAATTGGTTTACAGCATAGGCAGCTGTTGCCCCTAACCTGGACCAGAGTGGGTGTACTTTGGTGTCTGAATATAGATGACAACTCTAGTGGAAAGGATTTTCTCAAAGGCTTATATTTATTTCTGTGATCTTTCTTTTGTTCTAAAACTGTGCAGGTTGCTTATGGGATTATGCATGCAAATAGTGAAGAAGGGGCTTGGTAAAGATTTCTCTGTATCTTTAAAAAAAAAAAAATGTCCCCTGGGATTCAGGATGAAAAAAGGTGCAGTGAATGAGAAACTCCTCTCGTTCAGAGGGTGGTGGGGAAGTACTGTGAGCTCCGGACAGGGATAGCAACGTGGCAAGTGGATGGGGAAGGGGAGACAAATGTGAGTGTTTACGCTTGCAGCCTGCTGCCTCGAGCCAGCAGTCTCTTGAAAGCACCGGTGACATAAGTCTCCGGCAGCCAGGTGTCCTAGGTGGTGACTCACACACTCAGTACAGTTTTCTGTTGTTTTCACTGAGGTCCCTTGTTGACCTGCAGATGGTCTGTCTTGAAATCTGCCTTCCACTGTGACTTCCCAGAGGTGAATGTGACTTGTCTGCCTGTGTTTGAGACTTTCATCTTCCTGAGGCTGCTTGATTTCAACATACAGATTCACTAACTACAGTTAGCAAACTRCAGTGTATCGGCTACAGCTCCAAGTGATGGAGAGCTATTAGTCTCACCGCCCCCTGGAAATAGCCTTCTTTCAAACCTGTACCGGGATGGTCGTGTGCTATTCTGGGCTCTGACAGCAGCACCATATCAAACAGAGGCTGTCAGTGGTGACAGAAAACAGGACTGCTTAGCTCCCTGGTGTCATCAAATAAACGAAGGGAATCCCTCTGCTCTGAGCTACAATTTCTTTTAATCTGGTCAAAGCAGAATAGTCTGTGTATATTCTTCCTGGCTGTCTCTTTGAGAGAATAAACTACACAAACTTGGCTTCATTTTTTCATTAGGGAGAAGACTGGTTGTAGGCTGAGATCAGAAGCAAGTTCACTTATGGTTAGAGTATTTGAGGAATTAAGGTGAGGGCCTCATCTCCTTCTTATGCCAAATAAAACTTCTGAATTTCAGGAAAGCCCTTGCGTTTTCTGTGCTGCCTGGCTCCAACCATATAAATCCTTCTCTCAGGAGCAGGGATTGTCAAGGTGGAGAAGGCTTCTTTTACTTTGATCTCACCTTGCATCTCAAAGTGTGGCATCACAGATGCCTCAGCATATGCAAAAATACCGTGCATGGCACATGAGAGATGGTGTGACCTCTGAACAGTCCAAACAGCCAGCCCTATACTGACTCTTCTTAATGGGGACTTGAAATGTTACTTAAAGATTTCTCTCTCCAAAACTCTCTTTATTAGCTAGTAGGACTCTAGGTATTCTTGTCATCAATATGCAGAGGTAGAGAGATGGTCACGCTGAGCTGTCCTTTCCCTGCTCCCAGCAGAAAAGCTCTCTGGACCAAGGCCAACTGGCTTTGTTTGCCTGAACACATCCGCTGGGAGTATGGTGAAAAGAAATGGGAACTGAAAATGAAGCAATGTGAAAAGTGTCCCTGTGTAGTGTTCACGCAGGAAGCATTACCTGGGCAACACCATTGATTTCACTGCTAACACTAGTCTGTCAATGAGACCTATAGTGGGGCTGAATCAGGGATCACATGTCTTTGGGGTGGAGTAGGTTGTTTCTGCTTCCTTTTTACTATAATATGACTGCAGTGATTGAGCCAAGAGGATGCAAGAATAAACTGGGATGTAGGACAACACAACCCACTGCTATGTTACACATCACACAGTCTCACTGAATTGCGCAAAGAAGGAAATTAGTGCTGATTCTATCCTCCTGTCTTCAAAGTGGAATAAAGAGAGGATATAGTTGGCTCTCCTTTTCCTTAAAAAAGAAAAAAGAAACAGAAAAAAATGGAGACAAAGAAAAAAGACCAAGGACTTCATTTTGTGACCTTTCTGCCCATGTAAATGGGGGGGACTTTGGAATTGGGAATTCTGATAGCTACTGCCATAGCCAAAATCAGGTGATTCTCAGGAAGGCTGTCCTTTACTTTTCCAGAATAGAGTGTATTTTATATTTCCAAGTACAACACTGACTTAATATTGAACTGATCTTGAGTATCTTTAGATGGATGCTCAGGATGTTTAACTCAAAAAGATCAGAAAGACAAATAAGTTGACCTTACAAAGATTATGAGAGAAGATATTAATACTCTGTGAGAAATGCGAGATTCGTAGGTGAGAAGATATTCAGCGCTTGAACAAACACCTCTCCCTAGGAGCATGCAGATTTCTTCAAATTGTCAAAATTTTTAATGACAGCTGCTTTGTGCAAATGGGTATAGATAGGCACTATTTAGATGTTTTCATGATGCCGTGCAAGAGCTATTCTGCATATGGATGTTATGATGCAAAGCATGTTCTACTTGACAACTCAGTGTTTTGCTTTTTCTTTAGAAATTAAATCCTGAGAGGCTGGTATTTTTTCCATGCGCATGCATTAGATGGCTTGTTTGGGGATAGGCAATTTGTTTTGTTTACATTTGTTTATTTTCCAGACTATCTAAAACAGAGAAGTTGTTGACAAATTAAAAGGTTGGAATTCAGCCTCCCATTTTAGGGCTGCCTCTCCAGTCCACTGGGCTGGACTCTCGTCCCAGTGCACAGGACCTGGCTTTGCAGAGTACTGGTTTCTTCTCAATACTGCTTTGCTTTACACAGGATGTGTTGTTGGTGCATACCTGCTGTATCTGGAGGTATCCTTCGTAGCAACTTTAATGACAACAAAACAGTAACAAGTATTTTAAAACACTTTTCTCTGTTTCTCCAATGCTATGGACTAGATTTCATAGAGGGCCAACGTATGGCTATTGGCTGCATGGGAATTAGGCCTGCTCATACAAGATGAAGGCTATGGACTGTATATTGTCATGCTAGATGGAAGAGGATGCACCAAGCATCTTTCTCATTCTTTCTTGTCACCAGACTATAATATACAGGTAAGTAGAGTAAACTGGCTCTTGGAACAGCCGTAGTAGCAGCCATATATTAGCCATATATAGTTAGCTGAATTCAAGAGAAACGTGTAGATGGCCAGTGACCCCAGGTCTCCCATGTCTGCTACACCAGGGAAAGCAGCAATGTGGGCCAGAGGAGAAGGTGGTGATTTGAAAACTCGAGTGAATGGACCGGGTTGAAGACCCCTTGAAGAGAATGTGAAAGGTTTCCCTCTGAAAATACCTGTCTGCCAGACAGCATTTTTAAATGGGGGAATAAACAGTGAGTTTTAATTAGGGTAATGGTTTTAATAATCAGGCTAAAATCAATCAAAATACCCCTCTGTATTTTAAAGTCAGTGGGACTGGCAACCTGGGCACTGCACAGATTTGTACCATATAAGCATTGACAAGTGGACCAAAGAATAATTAAAATCTTGTTGTAAAACTAAGACAATTATAGCCATCGTATATATTTTACTGATTTTTTTTTTTCCTTCAGAATTAGCAGCTGCTTAATGGGAATTAAGAGAGAAGATAGAACATCCTGGTTTAAACTGAGTAGGCATAAGTGGGTAAAAATGATTTACGTCATTCTCTTAAATGCTGGTGATTGTCCCAGAGCTTTAATGAATGCCTTCCCTTTGCTGATGTCGTCCCAATTTGGCTCATGGAGTTAAGTTAGTGTGGGGTTCTGTCTCCATCACAACACCCCAGAAACTGAGCTTTTAAAAGAAGTTGAGGCTTCCGTCCTTTTCCTGAATGTTTCTTCTCTCCAAGTACTTGGAAACAGCCTGCAGCAGCCCTTACTCACTGTTCGGCTGGGAAGGTGGCCTCAGGGTGGTGGCTTCTGCTAAAAATGTTTTTTTGTAAGCCCTGTAAGTGTGGCTCGCATTCAGCGGTACGCAGTAAGTACCAGGTACCTTGAGAGAAGAACAGAGGAGCAACTGCTTGTAATAGCATGATGTGGTTAGAAGGAAGGATGTTCGGGTCCAGTGAGGTTCATGTAGGGAGAAGTGGGTTGCTGGGGTAAGATATAACCATCTCTGCCTTGCTCTTTCCTCTTTGCCTCCTTCTTCACCTTTGATCTGTGACTAGCTGTGACTACCTTTGCTCTTCTCTGACTACTCGGCCTCTTAATACCTCTTGTGGAGAGAGTTGCTGCAACAGTGTGTGCAAGATGTCTTTCTTTTAGATTTTTCATCAGGGGCCAAATTCACCTTGTGCCATAAGGAGTTTGTGCCCAGCTCACTGCTAATTTGAAATTTGATTTCTTAATTTAAAAAAAAAAGTCATGTGTAGGGAATGTAGAAGCTATGGACTTACAGGGAAAATGTCTTCTCACTGGAAAAGACCTTTGAAGACAGAAAATAAATTCCTATGAAAAGATTAAAGCACATGAGGTTAATGGGTTATGACAGGTTAAAAAAAAAAAAGATTCAAACATAAAAGCAGGAAATAGAAAATAATGTTGTTTTTCTGGAAGACAGAGGCTAATTAGATGGCTAGCTAAGTACTTTAGATTATACGCTGTAGCTAAAGGGCTGTAAGTGAGAATAGTGGGTTCTTTCCTCATACCTTGCACAATCTCCACTGAAATGCAATGCTGTGTGGAGGCGGCCTTGGAGTTGTAGTCCCGAGTTCCTGTTCCACTGAGGTGCTCTCCACCGCTGGACTGCAGCCTAATGCGTCCTGTAGCACGTCCAGACCGTCTCAGATTGATGTGAGACTGGTGCAATTGTAATGACTCTTAAAGTCACTTTAATAGTCTGTTAAGCTCCTGGTAGGGTCAAAAATATATGCTATTTGTCAAAGAACGAAAGGGAAGGATCTTCTTGGTGACCTAGGAAATGTTCACAGGTGAGGAACTCTGAAAAAAATGTTGCTTAGATTCTTATTATCAAATATCTGTACTGCTGTAGGTATCTACGTGCCTCCTCCGTTGCTGCTTCACAATTGTGTATTTACAGAAATAGAAACAGAGAGCTACAATTCAGGCACAAAGACAGATCCTCCAAGACGTTTATCTCTCTCTCTCATACAAATCAGTGGGAATTAGACATTTGGAATACCCAGAACTATCTACCTGTACGTGTTCTGTTTATGCTGTTTGTCACACTTGTTTCTCTGCACGTGTTTAAGCAGTTTTATCTCCACAACCCCGGTGGTTGCTTCCCTGCCTGACAGTGAAGCCTACGTTGTCTGAGAACCCAACGTTTGTTGTCCATCCTTCTTAGAAACACCCGCTTGCCCTTTACCAAGGGCCACTGCCATTTGTGGTCTCACAGTTGTTAAGAAACAGCCTGCCTCTCTTCTTGTCTTCCTGTCTACAGAAGCTCAGTTTGAAGAAAGCAATCAATATGCAGAGTGACTGGAGGCAAGAAGAGTTTGCGTATGTGGGACACCTCTGTATTGATTTAACAGAGAGCCGCTCGATGCTGGAGCGTAGCTAGAAATGCGGTGCCTTTGGCTTGCCTGTGATCATGTTCTGTGACAGAGGTGGTGTGACTAGATGGGGTGAGGGAGGAATTAAGGTCTTGGCAAATCCTGCCCTCGCCACCCTCTCTCCCCATTAATACTGCCTACGAGTTGTGTGCGCTCCCCTGCCTTGTGGCTGGTTAACTGGCCAGGAGTGACTGAACCGATGCTGGAGCTGGGAAGCTTCCAGTTCACAGGCAACTTCCAAAGTGTCCGTTTATTTGATTTGCACTGAAACATAATTAAAAGTAAAATTGTGTTTCTTTTTGTCAGACAGCTTCACTTTAAACTAGAAACTCTTTTTCCTTGTTTCGCAGCAGCTACAAGACTGACCAGTCACCTCTCTTGCCTGTCCCCATGACAAGAATGAATTACAGTAAAGCAATAAATGCCAGTGAGTGCCAGTCCAGCCAACAGAGCAACGCAAGCAGAGAATTTAGTTATTAATAGCAAAACGCTTGTGTTCTCTGTTAAAACACAGAATATTCGAGAGAAAATACTCTTATTTCTGTTGAAACAAGTCTTGTAATTCTGTAGGTACTCTTGGAATCACTGCATGGAAATGTTGGAGAGTAATCAGATTTGTACCATTTAAACAGCAAGTGGAGTCCAGTGGATTTAATAAGGTGTGATCACGACATCTAAGCCATGACGTGTTTGCCTGTGGACCCTGCCATGTACCTGTCTGTCAGCAGGATGTCCAGCAGGTGCTGCAGCGCACTTGGGGTGCAGTGCTTGTTGGTGTCCCTGTCAGGAAATCTGGATGATCATATTATAGTGATGTGGACCAGAAACATAAAGAACGAGCCTAAAATGATTGATTTTGGTCCTGCTGTGTCTTTGATCTTTTAATATCGACAGTGAAATAGTTCCTGCTGCCAGTGGATAGGGAAAAAGTAATATTGTACTGAATGTTGGCAATTGACTCTGCAAATTGCAAAAACTAGCCAAATTATGAAAAAAATCCAAGTTTTTTTCAAGTATTTATATATGTATGCTTCTTCAATTAAAGCTTATTTAAGCTTATTCAGGCTTAAAATATCTACAGAGGTTCAAAAGGCAAAAAGGAGAGTTTTGAGGAGGGCAGTTGACAAATGCTCAAGTTTCTTCTTGCAGCAACCACTTTTATAAAGGATTAAATTCCCTGACTACAGAGTGACCTGGGATTAAAAGAATAGGGAAATATTAACATATTAAAACATTTGCATATCTCACCCACTTGAGGTTCTGAACAGACCAGAAAACACAAGAACTGGCTTTTCTCTCATGGAGAAAGTCAATCTAAAAAATTCTCTTAAGATCTTGTTCAGTTTGGTGTACAGTAGACCAGAGAAAAGATACAGAAAGATAACAAGTGAGGAGAACTAGATGCGGTAAGATGGTGTTGGAGTGAACAAATGGTTTTGATTAGAAATCTTAGTACTGTACCTATTTAGAAATGAGAAGACGGAGGCCTTGACCTGGATATTCGATATTCAAAGTTCTTCATAATAGGATATCGATGAAATTTAGAAGCAATAGATTGAAAGACAGCTGCCACTGGGTGATTTAAACAATATGTCAAGAACTGTCACGGTATTGAGGCCTCTGCCAGCTCCGGATATGAGGCCCATGCTTCTCCCACCTTTTCTAGCCGAGTGGCTCTGCTATAGTCCCTTCTCTGTCATGAGAAAATTGGGCCCTTTATTTTACCCCTGGCACCTGGTTGCATCTTTTGCTTTTATTATCTAAAACAGATGTTTGGAGTTGTGGAGCCTAACCAAGCTCTGCAAAAAATTGCTGTTTACCAGTACCTCCTGGGCCTGCACAGATGTCTGTACGTACGGGTAGGCCTGGCCCCCTGTAGTTAGCAAATTCCTTAATTTCTTTGAAACCAGTAGGACAGGATATTGAACAAGGGCATTTTCTGTCACCCCTCTTAGTGCAGCAGCTGAGTTTTGATGCTGGTTCTGAGAATTTGGTTTTCAACCTGTATTTTGTCGCGTTCCGTTTGTACAAAGCGGTGGCAGCGGCGGGGCCCTGCTGGCGCGTGCCGTTGCTCCGTGGAGTGCCACGCAGTGCCGCCCCCAGAGTCTGTTCGCAGGTGCAAAGGTGCAGTGTCCCATTCGCCTCCTTCTCTTTCCATTTCTCAAATGTATTATTTTTCTTTCGTATGTTGTCACTTTTACACCAATTACTTCCGTTTCTGTGCTGATGTGTGGAAGATAATAACATACAAAACATTGGTACAGTAGGGTGCTACTAGGAGGTGGTGCTGGCAACGCATGCGAACAGCCATATTAATTTTCTCTCTTTTAATAGCTGGGAAGAAAACATATGGAATCAGTGAGCAACAAAGCCTCAGTTTTCGTTTGAGAAGAGGCAATAGAGAATGATTCATTCTAAAACCATACGCTTCAGAGGAGGAGGATTTGAATTATTAACAACATATCTAAACATGATGGGGGCTGACACCTTCATCTCTTATTTTGCTGCCATGGGTTTTCTTCACATGCAGTGAGAGAATTTACACTATAGGAAGTGTTAATGGCTTCACGCTTCCTACCCATTTTTAGCTGCCTAATTTATGGAAAACCATCAGTAGGTGAGTCACTGCTTTCACAGGATTAGTGTGGCTGAGATAGAGCTTTGGGTGTTTCTTTGATTTCCATATTTGCATGAAAGGAACAACAGACCCACATTAAAACTGTTAGTGTTTGATTTTACAGTATTACAGTAGAGTTCAGATATCCTTCTGCACTAAATCACATACAAGCATGGCAAGAGATGCTCCCTGTCCCTATACGCTAACAAGGTAAACAAACGAGGAGGAGAGAAATGTATCTGCACTGGAGATGCCATGAGTCAGGGGCGTCTTACTGTTCAAAATTTGTGCCCGATTGGGCAGGAGTTAAGTATTTGCAAAGATGATTTGTCCCTAATAGTGAACAGAAAATAACCCATGGGTTCAAATGCACTTGTGCTTTCTATGCAGTAAACACGTTAGGCGAAATTCAGTGTGTGAACTACTCGAGCACTGAGTAATGCGTAGATTTTGTGGCTCCCAGTCTTTGTAATGAATAATTCGGAAAGCTCTGTTCAGTTTGGAGAGCAGTCTCCAGTAGCTAGTAAGAGATAACATTTAGAGGAAATCTTGCATTGATTTGTTTTAAACTCATTTACTCATTTACAAGCCTCTTAACCTCTTGCAAAAGGTATGTGTTGCCTTTTATGGGTCTTTCATCCAATTAGAAGCTCTTAAACAGCCGCCTACGTTTTTCTGCTTTCGATCTTCTGTACAGACCTAGCTGCAGAGGCTGCTTGTTTAGACCTGCGTGCCGCTGTGAGTTAGGGCGCCCGATGTCGCCGCGCGGCGCACATCAGGCAGTGCCGCTGCCCGGCGCAGCGCCGGGGCTCGCTGCGACGCCTGCTGCGTGGAGCTGCTGCCTGCTGACCTCGAACTGCTCTCCTAAAGAAACTGTTAGCTGCAGGGAGTACCCCAAAGTTGCAATGAAATCATCACTAGTTCTCCCTCTTTGTTTTTTGGAGAATTTGTGGAGGATGAAGCTGGAGAAATCATGTAACAAGTAACTCATTGCTTGTGGTCTCCCCCACCGCAATTTCTGTCTGTCCTGTCAGCTGCTTTTTTTCTTGCACCAATTACTCTGTTTTAAGTAAATTACAAAGCTCTTTGAAATGGTGCTGGAGGATTGGTATGTTTGCTAGATAAATTCTGAGGCAGGTCTTCAGCTGCTGTAAACTGAAATAGCTCTGGAACCAATGAAGTCACAAACGTTTTTTCAGCTATAGATCTTACTTTCATAAATGAGCCATCCATTCTTTTCTAGGCTTCTAAAATGCTTGAAAGATTTAAAAACAAAAGAGGAAAAGTGGAACGGGGAAATGATATGCAGACAGTTGGCAGATAATGTTACTTGTGCTTGTTTAAATGCTTAGCTGCAGGTGCTAAGTATAGATCATGTTAATAAACACCTGTGTGTATGTGTCTTTATGTGTATCCACATATGCTTTTCAAAGAGAAGGTGTTGGAAAATAAATTCCAAATGCTACTGAAATCTATGCTTCATTCTGTGGTATTTACCATAGAGCAATCTCTAAGTGAATCCGATACGTATCTTCAAAGTAATAACTGACAAGTCAATAAAAGCAAGAATTAGCAGACTCATACCTGCTTCTTCTTTCGTTTGGTTCGATACATTCATACACCGCTAGATGTTCTGGATGTGTTTAATGGATACAATCAGAATAGTTTAATGTCTACATTTTTTGCCCCCCCCTTATAACTCAAGCAAAAATGTTCTTTCCTCTGGGACATTGACGATTGCTTCCAACTGCACCATTGGACACCTAAAATGGTAATAAGAGCCCCTGTTTAGGGACCTGCCTCTCTCCCTGTAAGTGGTTAGTCTCCCTTTTTTGATGGAGCTATACCGTACTACCATGAGAAGCCCCTTGGACATGCCCTGATACAATGTGGAGCTGTGACAGTAATATTTTACTATAATTGCTTTCTTAAGATTATGACAGACCACTGCAATTGCTGTCATTTTTTACAGTATGAGTTAAACCAAATATGCATGATCCAGGCATATTCACTTGACAGGATGCTCTGAATTTACATGATTAGAAGTCTCTTCAGATTAAATGCAATTCATCAAGACATTTTTCACAAGTAAAATACCTGTGTCAAATTAGCTACTTAATTCCTTTCTACTATCTAAAGAAAAAATTTGTTGAATTCAACAAAAATCTCTAAACTACCTGCATATGCCATCAGGTAGGTAGGTAAATAATGTCTCTCATTAGTTCCAGATGTAAAATTGCCTGTGCAAGATTAAAGGCTGAGTTGAAATTCTTTCAAAAACCCCAAATGGTAGGGAAGACTTCTAAAGCAGTGTTTTTCAGAAAACTGTGCCATTTGAATCTGTTGAATCTACTAAAACGTTCATCGGAATAATAATAAAAACAAATGCTCAGCAAAGACTACTAGGAGGTTCTTTTGTTCATGCAGTATTGTTTGGTTAAATTATATATAGAATTATGTAGCTGGTTCTCTGGAACTTTGCCATAAAACATACTTATGTCACCTCAAGATATCAGTAACCACTTACGAACTGTTTTCTTACGGTAGTTTCAAGCTCCTTGTGGTAATATTTTTATTAATGTATATATGCACAGATGGTACATTACATATGGCAGCTGTCAACAATCATGTGAATACAACACGGTTGCTGCAACTAGTAAGTACTTGCATTTATTTCCAAAGAGCTGTGTTACCTTGCAATAACTCGGATGTTTTGATATTTCTGAGGTCCTGATTCTGCAAGAAACTCACTGGAGATAAACTGTGAATTTGGCACAGCTGTATTCAGGCAATATTACAGCTGAATGCAAGAGTGGAGTTGAAACTAGACAGGTTTTTCCTTGATAAAAGAAGTCTGATCGTACTTTTTCTTCCTGCTTCCTTCCCTACGTGGGCACAAAGTGAAAATAAGCCTGCTCTAGCTACTTCTGGTTGGATAAATGTCGGTGAGATCATTATAATCACTGGTTCATTATTGGAAACTCTGTGCTGTTCTTTTTACTCATAAATAACAAAGTCCTTTTTTAAAATGGCAAAGTCCTAGAAGATAAGATTATTAACATTATTGTTTTTTATGCAATTTATCAATTAGCTTTAATATATTTGGATATACCAGTGTGATGACAGGGGCATAATTACCAACCCTATACTTTATCCTGAAGTTCAATTTAGCAATTACTGATAAAAATCAAATGAATTCAAATAGTTTTTTTTTTTTAAAGAACTACTACTTGAATCACAGATTAAGGCCAAAAGGCCGTTAAATTCTGACTTCTCAAATACAGTGGCTGTATTACATCCTCTAGTTCCCTTTTCAAGCTATTACAAGCTTATGTTTGAATTACAGCAAGGATTGGTTTTCCGGTGTTTGGGTTTTTTGATTTGCACTCTAGCCTGTGTTTGAGTAGTTAAAGTGATAAGACCCTATCTTCAGCCATGTTTTTGTTTGCTAGATTAGAAAATAATCTAACGTAGCACCTTCTCTATATGTAAATACTAGCAGGTTCTGGTTCTCACTTTTTTTGAGGTTTTATTCAAGATGAATGTACTGAATTACTTCAGTCTCTTTTAAATAGCCTGCATAACAGAGTCTTGCACTAGTAACTTATGATTTTGAACTGGATCAATACTTCATGGCTGATAGTTTCTTAGGTGTCTCAACTTGGCATTGCCAATGAGAAGTATGGGTTTCTAACACAACGTGTTTCGAAAAAAACATTTGCAAGTAATTTCTCTGAACGTTGTTATTCAGTAGATTACTCACAGGCTGTTAGTTGCTTTTACTTGAAATCCGACAGAAAAACTGAAATGTGGCCTGCTCATTTAGGCTGGATTAATTCTGTAATTTTCTCCTCAATCTGAACACTCTGGAATCTGAGTGCTGGGAAAATGTTTGAATTTGAAGTCTGTTTTCCCCAAAACATTGTAGTTTTTTTTATCTTTCTGATAATATTTGTCTCAGTTAATCACTTAAATATTCACAGGCAGCAGGCAGTGCAAAGCTTAATGTTTCTAGGAATATATTATTAATTTTTTTTTTTTTTAGGAAGTCAGCCTGTTTTAATTAAGACCATGAAACTGAATCAACTCATTTTAAAAGAAAACAGATTTTTTTTAAATTTAAATTTAAAAATTATTTTTTTTTTAAAAAAAGTTTTAAACTGGCAGTGAGAGAACTCTGCTTCCATTTGAACAGGTCCCTTCACAGTTTAAAAAGTACTCTGCACGAGATACCTCGGAAACCTCCCATAGAGTCAGGGTGATTTCTGCCAAAGTTGGCAAGGCAGATGACTGCCTCTGCTCCTTCCCCATATTGAACTGCTCCATAGATGTTCCACTACTCTGTCTTTAGGATATGGATCAAATAAAGAGCTTGCCGTTAAGGTTTTCTAGGTAGAAAGGAGACTGTATTCAAATGATCCAGTAAATAAATATATGTGAGTGTTGAAAAGAAGAGCGGAACGTTGTTTTAATGTCAAAGTGCTCAAAACCATGAAATGAGCCTCTTCATGTGCATCTAACTTCTCTTGTTATTACAAAGGTTTAGTATAAATATCTTGCTGTATCTTACCACCTCCAGTGTTTAACATACGATGTTGTCGGAGCTAAGTCCCTCCAAGAGTCTCAGTTCTCAGTGGAACCGGTACAGTACGTGCAGCTCAGCTTGGTTCTTGGCTTTAGCAGAGGAATACCATGAGCAGGATGAGAGTCTGCTGACGTCTTGAACCTGTACTGAAGCTGACAGAAAAGTTCTCACCGAATTATTATATGGGCTTTGACTAACTGGTTGAAGTAATGATAACCAATAATAGTAAAACCGAAGGTAAATAATAAAACTGAACTGTCTTTCCATCCTGGGAATGTGGAAGAATCCTAATAGTTGTGCATAAGACATTCAGAAAAGGCTTTGAAACCGTTTGCTAATAAGATTAAAGTTTCGACTCAGTTTCTCAACACTAGTGCTGGACAAAATGATGCTTCATTTCAAAGGCACAAGTCCTGCGTCATATTTAGATTAGCAATGACTCAAAATGCCGGAGTGTAACAACTTGGAAGAAGTGGGGAGGGCAGCTCTGGCTCCCGATTTCCAGCGGCATGCTAAGTGAGGCTTCTAACCAGAAATCCCACCATCCCACACTGAGTTTTACAGCAGTGATGCACGTAAGCACTAAGATTTGCATATTCCTGGACTGACAGCTCATTTTTTTCTTGGAATTCTAGTCCCGCAGCTGATTTGTGACAGAGGGGCCTGTGCTATGGATCGGCTTTGGGCAGTCCTCCCTTCAGAGTCCCAAGACCAAATATTCCAAAGCAGTCTCGCAAGGATTGATGGCTCTGTCTGGTGCTCTAGGAGCACTGCTTGGGTTAGAAGTGCTAAACGAACCCTTGAAATGCCTGATACAAATACCTTTCAGGAAAAGCAAAAGAGGTTGGAGTAGACCAACCTGTTTCAGATCTGAAGAAGTCAGTCCTGAGAAGGCAATGGTCAGGATGATCTCCTGTAGCCTTTTCCAGACATATCTTCTATTTTCCACTATTCTGTTAAGGAAAAAAAGAAAAAAGTAAAACCTCAGTCAAAGTGGTATCTCCTAGTAATGGCAGGTCTGTTGCTTACACTGGGAACTGACTGACCTTGCGTGGTTCTGCCGCACTTTCCTATTTCTTAGTTCCCGATAATTTTTACTTTTGATATCAGTCCAAAGTCTTTCATTCTGGCATCTAAATAAAATATAATTTAAATATTGGCTACTTAACTTTAAAGGAATACCTCATTTGTATGGAATGGTTAGTGCCACGCACATCAACTGTGCATCTAATGCATACCAGTCTTCTGTCTAGCTAAGACAGGCTAACACATCTTCTGTGAAAGTTATAAGACATGACTTACAATTGTGTCTTTTTAAAGCGCTTTATATTTATTAAGTTCTTCTGCCTTCAGTGACCGTGTTGGTCATCTGGAAGCACGGTGATTCTGGGCTGTGCACTGTCTGGTCACTAATCTCCATTCTGCGCTCGGACTTCCAGCCGCGTGGGAGTGACTCACCCCCTGCAAACCTCCTGTTGCTTAGTAGCTGTTTGCAGTGGGGAAGGGAGCTGGAGAGCGGAGGTGAGGTGGCAGGAGAGGAGGAGGGCTGGCAGGCAGGGTGCTCCTGGCTGCCTGCCCTGGCTGCCTGCGGGAAAACTTCGGAACGGCAGGTAGTATTTCACCTGACTGGGAGGAACTCTTCTGTTTCCTCCCGGACACCAGGTGCATGAATTCCATGTCTGCCCCTTTCCCTTCCCTGCTGTATCCAGGAAAGCTAGTCGTGAGTGCGGCTGTACGGTACGCGTTTATTTATGTACCACTGCGGTGTCGCTTTCTCTTTTAATATCCTCTTTGTTACCTAGGGAACTGCTTACAGCCCTGCGCCTTTCTCCTCTTTGGTGTGTCACGCTGCTCCTGTATGCCGTGCACAAGATTCCCGATAGCGTCTGGAGACCTGCACACCCGAAACCTGCTGTTCCAGCCTGTGTTAAAGTGCTGGCACCTGCGTGATGACTCAAATCTAAAGGGAAGCAGGACCCAAAGAGGAATTAAACGAAAGTAGTAGCTCTATTAATGCATTAAGTCCTGCTGTACGTAGGCTGAATTTGTTTTGGACAGGTGGATTTAATTCCCAATTTTTAGTTGGGGTAGGTGTAGGAAATTATTCAACTTGCTTATGGAAACAAGCTCCAGAAACAACATTAGTTTCCAAAATAAAGTATGTATCTGTATCGCAGTCACAATACCAGATGGATAATACTTTGCCTTTCAAGGGATGTAATACAGATGGAAAAATTGAGAGTAAGAAAGCCCTCAGAATAGCCTAAAGAGGGGCTTTGAGGGCAGGAGCTGTTAGCAAGGGAAGTGCTTCAGTTATTTGAATTTTCTTCTGTGTTAATAAAGACAGGACTTCATGCTTGATTGCAAATGGATTGCTTCGCTCCAAATATGACTCTCACCAATTTCTTCTTCTCACATGAATAACTTATGGGCAGTTCAAATTTTGGCTGAGCCTTTGACTTTTAAAGCATAACAAGCAGGTCGAAATCTAAGACATTTCTCCCTAATCCTAATGAAATTTTTGATTTGAAAAAAGGAGATAAGGAAGAATAAAGTTACTTATGGTTACTTATGAAGTACTGTAATAGTAATTAACTTCCTAGTTCCAGGTGAATGTTAAGCAAAATGGCCATACTTGCTCAGCAGCCGTGGAGGAAGGAGATTGTTTCCGTTTATCTAGCGAACCCCAAAGGCTGCTTGTAATGGTGCCACTCGCAGCACATCTCCAGCAAAGTGCCTACGCAATTTAACGAACGGCAAGGGCAGCCTCTCAGTGCGACAAGGCTGAAAGGTAGAACCGAGATAAGCTGGGCTTACTGAATTAGTGGAAGTTTATGGATTTATTGAGTAAATGGTGAAACTGAAGTTCAGTTTCTGGACTTCTGCAATTTGAGAACACACAGACATAACTTTGATTTAAGTATTTCAAGTAACTTAAAAAATAACTTTCTGAGATACCACACCTCAGCATCACATTCGATCCACAGAATACTCCTATAAGCATCTCAAATCACACCAAGTGTGGAGGAAACGTGATTTAAAAGTAAAACTGTAATTATGTAAAGCAAAGATGGGGCTGGGTCATCAAAAAAATTTTGAGAGGGTTTTGAGAGAAAGAGGAGAGGTTAAGATCAAGATGGGAGTCTTGAGAAACTAAGAAGTCTAAGGAGAAACTACAAGGATCACTCAGTGATCCTGTGTGGATGGGAATCTCAAGAGTGCAGAAGAGATGGCTGTGATGATATAGGCAAGTGCTATTTTATAGACTTAAAGTGCTCAGAACATGATTCAATATAGATGGTAGAATTTCCTGTTAGTCAGTGACCATGAATTCATGTAGTTTGTCAAATGGTTTGGCAAAATACTCTTTAAAATCTTTTTAAAAAAGGGAGACACTCTGGTTTTCTTGCACTCAAAATGTTCTGATTTTTTTTGTTTGATGAGAGCTTGAAATGTGAAGTTTCCTTTAATTAATTTAAAGTATTTGATTGGTTAAATGGAATCTAGCTTCAGTAATTGATGGATATTGAAACTGGGGAGAAAAAAACATTGCAGATGAATCATAAAGATCTGGGAAGGTGGAGCACTTCTGATTAGGATGAGGGCGCTTGCAAATGGTAGCTGTGTTTCGCGGCAGCTGGCTGAGAACTGAACCTGGCGTTTTGTGAGAAAAAAGCATGGAATTGGGGCTTTATGTACAGATACTTTCACTGCTCTTTCTTAACACTTGTAATTGCTGTGTGATTGCTGTCCAACTAATGAGTGGATGGGATAAGATGTCCAGTGTAGCTATCTTGGTCAAGTGGTTAGCGAGAATTTAAACTTAATAAGCCTCCTGAGAGTGAAGCTTGAAATAAGTAAGGCTGGTAATTAACCTAGAAAGTTAATTTGTGATGAGACTGACAGCCACAGAACAGACATTTATAGACAGAACTATTCCAAAAACATTTGAGGTGCCAAAAATGTTTCACTGCTGCTGATGGAAATGCAGTTTTGTCTTTTAGATGTTCTGTTGTTGCTGGGGCATTTTTAATTAAAAGAGAAGTGTGTTCATAGTTAAATTCTTTCTAAAGCACAGCAAGAATGCTGTGAAGTAGTTTACGGGCAAATAGAAAACCCCAAAGCCTCCTGAGCTTTAATTTGTGTGTCTCAGAAGGCAGGCGCAGGAAGTATCCTCCTATCTGCAAAGCATCGCTTCAGAGCAGGGAAGGCGCACCAGAGCCTTGCTGCGCCTTTGCGAGCCCTCCTGGCTCCTCTGCATCAGGGGTGCTTATAACTCACTGTAACCAGCAGCAAATCACGGCAGCTGCTTCTGCACCGGTGCATGAGTCAGTGAGCTGCTCAGCCCCGCTCCTGATCCCCCCCACAGCCTGCCCAGCTGCTGCCTGTTGTTTCCCTTTGGGTTTAGCCCATGAGCCCGGCAGCCTGCATGGAAAATTAGGAATAGTGGATGTCCTTCATTGGCCGCGCGCGAAGCAAAGCCTAGCCGTAACGGACCACGTCAGCATGGGCTCCAAGTACGTCAGCCCCTGTTCAGCAGTAGGACTTGGGAATTTGCTTGAAGCTGACTGTTTCCACTGAACTGGGTCCTTAGTGACTGCTCTAGAGGTGAAAAATAGAGGCTTGTGAATCTGGCATATCTACTGGCAGATTAGGGTGGTTTACTTCATCAGCTGTTCAAATATACTCTGGTTTTAGACTTCTGAATTTCTGAAGCATGTCTTCAGGAAAATATTTGTTTGGTGTCTATGTATTTCCCCCATAGTTTCCAAGGCAGATTGTGTTTCCTCCTTTCCTTGTGATATGGAGGGAAAAACCACAGCAATGGTCTTGGTTGCATTTTCAGTATATTTGTCACTTTATTCTTGAGTTGTTTCAGTCATATTTCAGCAAGTCACTGAGCTGGGCTTTGTTCTGTTAGGTTTCCTTCCTCCCCCAGCCCAGTGTGCTCTGGAGATTTTCTGCTATAACCCAATATTGTTTCAGTTTGCAACCAGTTTTCCCTTTCCCTAATTTCAGATTGGTAACTCAGCATGAGGAAAGTAAAGATTTTGTGTTATTGAGGATTTGAGTTCTCTGCTGAATCTTTTTTTTTTTTTTTTTTTTTGGAAGGTTTCTAGAGAGAAAATGCAACCCTTCCTGTGATGGTTGGTCTCTCTCAGTTTTATTTCCCCAGGGGCGTAAGGGAACCTCAGTGTGCAAGGCAGAGCTGTAGGAGCGGGAGGAAGGCTGCTGCCACTGCACCTTGCAAGGCCAAGAACTCTCAAAGACAAGAGCTGAAAAGCACATAAGCTCCAATGGGTTAGATGAGCATAAAAACCTATGTGGCTGACGGAGCATAAGGAACTTTTTTTAAACTAGAATCTGGTACTTTTTGTAATAGTATGTTCATTTGCATACACCTTTGAATCTGTTTGAAATTGGCAACCCGTGATGAAAGCTAAATTTACTGAAATATCTTCAAGTAACTTGAAAGAGTAGCCATTCTGTGGCAAAATCAGACCACAAAACTGGGGAAAATCGGGCACTGAGCTTTCTTGAGGAAAGCTTGCTAACTGACTGCAACATCTTTCCAGGTGCAGAGAGGCCATCTTCTCTGGGCCAGTTTTATTCCTCTTAGACCTCATCAGTAACTCAGTCATTCAAAGTTAACAAATTGATAAAGTAGAAAAAGCAAAAAATGCTTGTGTTTTTTCAGCTGATGAAGTGGAAATAGTGTAAGAGCCTGAAGCCTGCTAATTCTAAAATCTTTTAGGAAGTAGTAGAAGGTACAGTTGGTACTACTTAAGGACTAGAGATAGCATTTCCTTTTTAAAAGTGACCTTTATTGCAATATGGTGTTTTGGTATCTTTTTCTATATAGACATTGCATTGAAGATATTTTTTAGTTATTAACTGTAATAAATGTTTCACCTGTTTTTCTGTATTTTTGGCTGAGCTGTAATTTCTATACAAAAGCTGCTTGATGCAAATTAAGAATTTAAACAAAATTTAGAAAACAAATGATATTTCTTTTTTTTCAATGTAATGTTCATGTCAATGTAAATATTAAGAAACTAAAGCAATTTTTTTACAGTGTAATTGTTTACACACTTATTTGCTTTAATTTCCTAGTTAAAACAAGCCTTCTTTAGTATAAAGATTACAGTTTGTTTCAAATCAGCAAACAATGAGAATTAACCCTTTTCCAAGAAAAAACCCACAAATGTGGGACTAAAATTAGCTAAAATCACTGTTCGGTCCGGGTAGATTACCTCAAAAGCAGGTCACTGTCGTGAGCGGGGTAGCGCGAGGCGCTCGGCTCCAGCGCGCCGTGCTGGCCGGGCGAGCAGAGGTCCCGCGTGCGGCGCGGCGGGTACGCTGGGTGCTCCCCGATACTGGCCTGTTCCTGCCCCTGGAAGCTGCTCCCAGGGAGGCCTGACCTGCTGCTCTGCCTCTCCGGGAAGAGGTGAGGCACCTCTTCCCCGCCACCGCTTTAGGAGAGGTGAGTGCTGAGGAAGAGCGGGGTTTAGAAAACGCCTGTCACAGTGCAACCAGAGCCCAGATTTTGTTAATCTGGTCTGGGTCAACAGAACTCCTAACTGGGGTTTAAGTGACAGACTGAGCGCTTTCAAGCGGAGCAGGGGGGACGCAGGTTATAACGGCGGCTGTCTGCTGTGTTAATTTCCTACATTTTTGTTGAAACTTTCTTTTGTGCAGTTAGCAGTGGAGATGAGACTGGTCGACTCGGATCCAAAGACGTGGTAGAATTAGCTTGCGTGTGCAGATGCTGGTTTTTGGACAGGTCATCACTTAACACTGGCGGGTTTTAGCCAGTTGGCTTCCACAGCGTAGTTCTGAGTTTCTGATTTGTGAGCCTAAAATGTGTGCGCCAACACCCTGCCTCATCTGACCCTTAATCGTCCTTTCAGCAAATCCATCAGACTGCTCTGCAAAGCATGGCCCGTGGTTAACACGTAAATCAATATCCCTGCGTTGTTCTGACATTATCTTGAGCCACAGCCTTTGCAAATGGTGACAGTGAGGGGAAAGAAGGATCTAAAAAAGTCTGGAGCGCTGATGTTTCAGAAAAGGACTGCTGCCTTGTGTTGCTTTCCTGGCTAGCAGGAGCCCCACCTGAGTCACCGCGACTGGCTGTTGTGCAGACTGTGATTTAGGGAAATTATGGAAATAAGGCAACTCTTTCTGGCAAATTCTTTGTTTGTCACAAAAATCATTCAGCTGAACTAATTGGCCTGATATAAAATTCAGGTGCTTTGGGCCTTGTAAGTAATACTCATTTGGCTTGAATAGAAGACACTGGAGAAGATAAATCAGTCAGTCATTACTGGCATAATAAGTGATGATCAAATAAAAAACAATGTCTTAAAGTTCCTCTATTTTTCCTCTGTGTGCATATTTAGCACACCAGATGGTCAATACAGTCATAATAAACTGGTGGGAATATTTAATTAAATGTGTTCCCAGGACATTAAATGTGGAATATTATTTTTTGGCTGATGATCAGAGTAAATATTTTGTAATAAGGAAGAGTCCTTGTGGAATATTGCTGATAGTACATGAAAATCACATTTGGGAACAGAAATATGTTCAAAGCTGAACTTTCTTCACAAAATTAAGACATCTCAGAATGCCAGTTCCTTTTATATGTGATATTTTTCGTACCACCAATTCACTCTTACTCATTGCTACCCAATTCATTACTACAGATAGCATGAGAACCGTTTTGAAATTCATAGTCGTAGGCTGGAATGGGTCTAAGTTACCATCTGTAGCCATTTAATGGCGATAGTCCCATTTTGTGGAACGTTGGAGGTCTCGGAAGGAACGCTGACAAGCGGAGTTCGGAAACAGCGTCTCCAGTCAAGCAGGGCCTGTTCCCTGGGAGCGAGGGACGCCCGGCTGCTGTTCCTGGAGTTACTTCTGCTCCCTCTGTGAAGTCTCGAAGCACTGGAAGCACCTTCCCAGTCTGAAAACCCCCCGTCCCCAGGTACGCAGCGGTCCGCTGACCCAGCAGTGACGCCTCTCTGTTCACTCCAGCCAGGCTTATAATACTGTGACCTTCTTTACTCCCACAGAGTAGCTTTTTTCCTTGTGAAAGTGTGATTAGTTGAAAGAAAACAAGAATAAACTTAGCCTGCTAAAAATAGGTTAGTTGTTAGCTGGAAGGGGGAAGATCAGATAAAAATCCGATTTACGTAAAATTAGTGGGCGGTTGACCTGGGAAGAAAGCCCCTGCTGGAATGCCTCCGTCTCAGAAGCACGCAGGTCGTGTTCTCCAGCCAGGGCTTTTCTTTCGAAGCGTCCTCTAACCTTACCGGCAGCGAACGTGCCTGCCTACCGGTGAGAAGGCTGGCACCTAATTCTGAAGGACGCTTTTGGGTTTTGTTGATTTGGAAGAAAACTGATGTCATCTTTATGAACCTCTCCTGATGGAATTAGTGCGTGGTCTTGAAAGAGTTGCAGGACCTGCCGTCTTACACTGTCCAGCTGGCTATGGGGAAAGCAAACGTGGGGAGGAGGCGTTGGGATGGATAGTTAGTGTCTCCTGATTTCTAGACACACACATCTGTACATTCCCAGAGACACGATTGTCCATACGCACCTGTATTAGGCCTGTACTGCTCTTAAATTTGTGCATTTAAGCCCACAAGTCCAGAAGGCCCAGAGCGTCAAGGAGTTTAGATATCAAAGGTACCAGTTTCGCTGAGCGCTGGTGTATAAATAGGCTAGCACGTAATCTTAGTCTGCTCTTTTGGTTAGACTGGATTTTGTTAGGACTGTGTCAAACTGCACGTAGCCAAACTGCTTGTTTAAAGAGCTTTGGTGCTTGTGTTGGCAAATTTTCACTCTTCTGTTAAAGTTACCTACTGCATAAAAAAACCCCAAACCCCACCTTTGGAAGAAGCTGCTTAAAGTAAAATGGGGAACTAACAAATCTGTCCAGGAAGCAGAAGACTGTAAATATTGACAGTAAAAGTCCCCCCTCACAAATTATCAGTGGGAAAATTGTTTACCTCTTACTGCATGCAAACAAATAAAGCAAGTTCAAAACTAACAGCAGAGGCCCCAGTGCTGCAGAGCTCCTTTATTTCCTTGTGATCCTCCCTGCCTGGAAGCTTTCAGGTGCATCCGAAGCCAGAGATGATGCACCAGGGACAAGCTGTGAGTGGTTTGTTTCTACAGTTTCTGTTAAGTCCCGGATCTTTGCTGACATCCTTAGCCACTAAAATAGCGTATGAATTTGCACTTGTAGCTAATTCTAATCATTGTTTTAGGGTTGAATCTCAAGAACACAGTGCTAAGGAAGTGCTCTGATTTAAAAAAAAAAAATTTTTTTCAATTAAATGCAGACAGTTGCTTTTGTTGTTATGTCTTTGGGATTGCAGACTATCAAACCCCACTTGAGCAGAAAAGTCCATGCAGGAACAGAATCTCAAATATGCTGAAGTTTGGTTATAGTAATAGGTATTTACTATAGAAACATGGTAGCCAGACAGTAAAAAGATAGAGAGGGAGAGGAGCAGAGCAATTTCCTGTATTTTATTAGAACAGGGAAGGGGTTTGAGGAAAGAGGAGTTAGCCTGGGATTCTTAGAAAATTGCCTCCTTCGTTTTGCTTCTTAGAGGGGCACGTAGTCAAACCTTCTGCTCTCCTGATGCGTTTCCACTGCCCCCCCGGCTTTGCCAGCTGATGCCAGCCAAAGCCGTCTGATGCAGCTCGCACTTTCCTCTCTGCTGTAACCTTTAGCTGTGCATGTCCCTCACCCTTCGCTGAGCCTGTGAGGTAGAAGATAATTCCTGCTCTTGAAGACAGTTTGTGAGCTTTGGTTTGGAGTCGGCCGCTGAAAAGAGGGAGCGGGGGGTGGCGAGGAGCAGCCTGGCTCCGGGCCCCGCCGTGCCCCGGGCTCCCCGCGTCGCTGCGGGAGTCCCCTAACCTCCTCCCTGCGCCTCCGTTTGCGGCCGTGTCCGGGGATAACAGCTTCTCCCTAGCTCGCTGCAGTGGTGTTAGGGTAAAGACTTTGAAGCGATCAGGTCCCACAGCTGGCAGCTTTAAAAGCACTCTGGATGGATAAAGCACATTGCTGAAAACAGCTCCTGAGGTCCGAACGCAAACTGCAGCAGCGCCTCTCGTGCGGGCACAGCGATGGCCTGACGCCTCCCGCTGCCTGCGTCGGCAGCTCCCTCTCCGAGCCTGGCTAACGCGAGAAATTTCTCCTGCCTAGCTCACGCAGAGGAGCAGAAATCAAGCAGCTTCCCAAACATCAGGCACACGCTCGTCCTTAATGTTTCTTCAACCAGTGGAAATGGAAATGACAGTAACACTGGATGTCTCCAAATCTCTTAGAGTCACAGCTCCATTTAACCATTAGAGCTAAGTGGTAAATTGCTTTAAAAAAAAAAAAATTTTTTTTTGACACTGAGCCATGGGGGATGGGAAATCTCTTAGTCATGCTGGTGACCTACCACCTTCAGGCCCAGCAGGTAACCAGCAGAACTGAGGACGTCTGAGTCAGCCGAGACCGTTCTGCTGAATCACTGGAACAATCCCCAAATGTTTCCTCGGGGGTGGCTGTGCGCGTATGCAGATCCAGCATCTGTTTTTAATCAATGAGATTGCTCATGTGTTAACAAAAGCAAAATCTGGTGTGCTGGGGAGCAAGGATGTAACTAATATTATAAAAAGGATGACCTAAGCGCCTAGGCTCCATGCATGCGCTGCTGTTGTCCTGGAGTAAGTGCGCTCGCCCTGCACATGGCATCGTCTTTGTCACTTGTCACTCCCCCACGAAGTACTCCAGTGCTCTGACGCCACTAGTGCTTTGAGTGGTAGCAATTGAAGAATAAATCAGTTTGGTAGGGAATTATACCCTTTTTTGCCTGCAATAATGTAGCTTTGTTCCCCCTTCAAAATTAATTTGACCTGCTCTCGGGGATGAAAATTCTCAGAATCAATTGTAGCTTTTTTTCCTCTTCCTGAAAAAAACCCAGCATGGTCTGCTGGCTAAGGGAACTTCTACATGGATTTTGCATTCATTTATAGCTCCTAAAAATCATGCTAGCCCATGAGAAACTGGACTTAAGGTTGTGACACTGCATGTATTTCAAAAGAAAGCCTCTCTAACATTGTGCTAATGTTTTGCATAAGTTCCTTTGAATCATGCTTCTCAGAAATCATAAGCTGATATGATGCAGTACAGAGGTAATAACAGAAGAATTATGTAGACGTGGGTTGGACTTTTATTTTAACATTTTAGCCTAAGATATCCCAGAGAACAGTGACGCTTTCCAGTGACATAGGGCCCTCACTTCCCTTCTTTACGAGAAAGCTTAGGTTCAAAGACAAACTCTAAGTGGAGGCCGTGTTGGACCAGAGCCACGTTAGCTCACTGAGGTACTACTTTCTCCTGCTGCCCAGCCATTTGAGCTTTTTTCTACAGAGCTCAGATACTGACAGGCCTGAGCCAGGGGCTTGGGGACCCTCGGTCCTGGTCTGAAGTGCTCTGGGAGGAGGGAAGGGTGGGATCGTTGTGCCTGTTTTGCCTGTTGCAAATATTGCATGCTGCCTGATGGCATGAGAGGGCTTCTGTCTTGTTAAGAAGAGACCTGCAAGTGGTATTAAAGCCAAATGCTCGAGGACTGGCTTCCTAAAGCCTGTTTGGGAACCTGTGCTTTTTGCTTCGTGCTCTGTGCTGGGTGCTGTGTCTTTTCTGGTGAAGGCCCCTCTGCTTGCAGCTCGCAGGGCTCTGCAGCTCCTTGCGCTGAGCCGCAAGGCCGTGAGCGATGAGCTGCTGTCATCGTGTCAAGAGAGCACGACTCCAGAGACAAGAGGTTTGGAAAGAATAGGTCTGGACGGCAGGCAGCACCCAGCTCTGGTTATGGTTATATTAGATTTTATGCAAGTATTAAATTAAGATGTGTTCGTTAATTATAAGCTCGCTGTACCTTAGCATAAAGATTGCCATCTCTCTTTGGCAGTTACACTAACTCCTGCAGTGATGGTCAGGGCAGCTGTAAGACCATCCTACACAGGGAGCAGAGCAGCCCCAGGAAATACAGTTGAAACCAAATTAGCTGGCAGCAAGGACACTGGAAGAGCACCTTAAAGAACAAACTGGGAAGCATCTACTTTATGCCAATTCATTTTAAGGACAACTTAGGAAATGCCAGAAGAAAATGAAGAATACCAGGCAGAAAAGGTGTATGACAGAGCACTGAACTTTGTAGTGATCGCGCAGATTTGGGCAAGAACAGCACTGCCCTTACAGACTATGCTTACTAGCCCAAATATGTGACTAGTAACCCTTCCTCCTATGTGTTTCCCTGCTGCAGCCTCTGGGATGCAGACAGTACACAGTACAAGAGGGGCTCTCCGTTACGCTTGTACTAGCAAACAGCATGACACGCTTTCCCTAGATAAAGTTCTGCTTGTGTCGATGGCAAAAAGGTCTGTTTACTTCCCTGACTGCAAGAAAATTTCCCAATTTCAATTTTAGCTCTGTTGCTGTACTAGGACCTCCTTTTGAAGTTGTTAATGCTCCAGGGAGATCTTGTTTTGCATTATTTGAGTCCAAGATATGTGACGGTCAGATTTTGATCCTTTGTGACAACAGTGTAAACTCAGAATAAGTGCTGTTGGGGTCCTGGCCCATGGCCCTTCAGCGGAGTGCTTCTCTTGTAGGCTCACCAGCATCTGGTCTTTTATGTTTTTAACAGTGGCTGTGAGGTCCTCAAAGGATAAGCGGTGTTTTTGTACAGCTCAAGTTCTTTTCTTTCAACTGAAGCTTGATAATGACTTTCTTACCCTGCCTCCCTGCAAAAAGAAGTGCAAGATGCAGCAGTGCTCCCAATCTGCGAACAGCTGCTCCATCAAAGGGAGTGTTGGGGGGGTCAGAGTTATCTGAAGGGATCTCAGCCCACAGGCAATACTGTCAAAAAAGATTTTGCAGCTTAAGGAGCCTTTAGGGAACTAACTTTAAGGTACCTCCAAGCACTTCGACAATGTATTAAGGGGGCCATAATTCCAGAAGCATTAATCAGACCCCAGGATGTGGAAGGGAATGATTCATAGAGAAACACTATGTTCCCTCAGTCTGTCACTGTGGGAAGGCAGTGGTGATGCATGAGTGGGATTTGTGATATTTTTCAGTTCAAATGCTTAGGGATTTCCTCTGCAGTTTCAGGAAGGGTTTTATTTCCCTGCAGGAAGAAGTGACAGGGGTCCCCCTGAAAGAAAAAGTAAGGTTTCACAGGTTGGAAGTGCGGTGAGAAGAATTGCTGGCTGGAGTCACTAGACACTGCCAGGCCAGCAGGGTCACTTGCCTGCTTAGCTCAGTCGCTGCCAGATCTGCTGTTGCATCCTAAGGGACTTGTCTTTTTGTTTTGCTTTTTGTTATTTTAAAGCAACATGGGGGAGGCCAGTGCTGATGCTTAAGAAAAGAGCTGATGCTCAGGAGACCTGGGTTCTGTTCACAGCATTGCTGCAAACATTCATCTGGGGGCCGTGGCAGATGTTTAAGCCAGGCCAGCTGTTCTGCTGGAGCACTCGGTGATCTCTGGTGGGGTGGTTAAGTATTGCCGAGTGCCTGAAATGACTAACCCCGTGCTGCGTGCGATTCTCGCCCCCAGTTCCTCCTCCGTTTCTTCCTCTCCTTTAGTTTATCTTTACTTGGTTAGCTTCCAGCCTGACACTGAGGAGCCCAGGAGCGTGTCATTCACCACACTGCGGAGAAAGGCAGGTCGCAGCCCTGGCTCGACATCAAACACCTTGAGCATCGACACAAAACACCTTGAGCAGAGCCTTCTTCCTAGGCTAGTCAGGCCTGTGATTTATTAGGTCACTTGCCTAATTTAGGGTGGATAATCTGAACTGGCTTGCTGTTTCCTCCCTGGTGATTAGCCAAACTGCTGCCCTACAGGTGGATCCAAAACCAGAAGGCCTTGCTGGTGGAAGAAGTGCTCCAGTTTGGAGAGAAAGAGGCAACAAGGGAGGGGAAGAGTTTGACATAGTCTTATCAAGAAATAGTGTGAAAAATAACGCAGGCTAGGAGGGAAGGGGCAGAAGAGGTCTCTAGAACAAGGGTAGTGATCCTGACATGAAGAATATGGGCTGTCAGACAATGGGAAACTCCTGTTAAGAAATACGCGCTTTTGACTTTTTCCAGAAAAGGAACGGTGAACAAGTGAAGATGGTTGCAGTCACTTGTTATGTTCTGTTTTCTGGCCTAGGTCTGCTCCAGCTCCTACCCAAGGTCCCACCGGCGCTGGGGCTGCAGGGCTACCTCCTGCTACCAGTGTGTCGAGTAACAAGCGGCTGCAGCAGACACAAGCCCAGGTGGATGAGGTAAGTGGCTCCAGGTAATTTGTTGCTCACCATAAGGGTGCTGATGTGATTTTTTTTTTCTTTAAGATGCTTACTTCACTTAATGATCCAGCAACTCCTGCTTGTCTGAAAGCAGTGGGTCTAGGAAATGAGGTTTGCTAAAGGATGGCATTTATTTGGAGGCAAGATAGTACAAGAGATATTCTGAGTATGAACATCTTCGTACCAATAACATTTTTGCAGAATAAATATGGATATTGGTGCTGATTCTGGAATTCATCTTAGACAGTCAGGTTAGGAGGAAATGTCATAGTGGGACCAGCATAGGAGCTCTTCTAAATAAAGTGTTCCTGCGTTCCTAAAGGTCAGATGCTAATCTCACAGGCTGTTTCACAGGGACAGACCCTAGGCCCCTCCCGGGTAGATGGAAGCCATGAATGTTGCACAGGTGAGCCCTGCGCTCTTTAGTCAGAGCTCTGTTGATTAAGCATCAATACTTATCCCCAAAGAAAGGCACTTGCACATGATCTCACAACAGTACCTTCCACGAATTCCCCCCCCCCCCCCGAATGGTCTTGGAGGAGCACGTGCCTGTTCCTTCTTGGTTCTTAAATTCTAGTTAAGATACAGATTACCCCACTCCTGCCACCCTGGCTGTAACGCTAACACCCGTCTAACTGCCACGTTAATGGGAATGAGTGAGCGTGCCGCCATTCGTGGCTGCCGTCCCTGGGCACACCAGCGGTGAGGGAGCTGTGGAGACCCTGCACACCTGACCTGTTGCACAGATTTGTGTGCTGGATGTTAAGCACAGAGCTTTGCTAACCCCCTATAAACACTTAAGTAACTAATCGCTTACTGCACGTGAGGAAGTGCCTGGGGCTTGTGTGATTCTTTAATGCCAGTTCAATAAATACACACTGGAAAACAGCCATATGCTTCTTCTGTAAAGGCCTCTGGTTTCAGATGCTCTAGGTATGCTTTACATGGATCAGAAAAGACCTCAGAGCATCCAGTTCAAACTCCTTTCTTAAGATGAATTAAATTTACCTGTCAAATTGAGCTACTTTGTCTCTTTGAGAACTTCTCTTTGCTGAAGCTGTGAAACAGGGCCTTCCTGGCCTTTCCTTTGCTGATACTCGGAGCTGATCACAGGAATATCCATGTGCAGAAATGTCTAGGCCCAGTTCTCTTATTATCACTCGTTTTTACATCAGTGTAACGTCCTTGACGTTAATGGAGTGTCTTTGCAGTGCAGAAAGTAATATTACATTTCAGCTTCTGTCTTGGGTTAGAATAATGAAATAAACTTCTTGTCCTGAATGTATTACATCATGATGGTGCTGTAATTGTTTGTGTGAGCTACAGCCAAAGCAATTGCCCCTCGAAGGCTAAAAGTAATTGCTAGTTATTATTTAAAAGGAGTGATGCAAGTCAGACGCATAGGGATCTTCAAGCAGATGAATGGAGATGGGTCCCAGAGAGGCTGATGCACCCCCCGCCGACGTTCACACTTGCGACCTTCAGAACAACACACTCGGTAGTTCTGATCGGTGATCGCTCACGCACATGCAAGTTTGTCTTTTTGTGAAGCAGGATGGAGTAGTTTTGGCAGGAACTCTTACCCGTTATGAGGAGAGAGCGAGAAGCTCTTGGTTTTGAGGCTTATGCAGGCGATAATCAGGGTCCACGTTTTTCTCCACTCCAGTTCGAGAGAGCAGCAGAGTTTGTTATAGGTTGGTTTTCAGTGGATATCCCATGATTGGCAGATGTGTGCTTAATAGGGAAAGGCTGATCGACCGTTGACTCACAGTGAATAGCCAAGGGAGGGAAACGCTACTGGGCTTTCAGGCCTCTGAAGTCCCGTGGATGAAGCTGGTTTACATCACCTAGGGCTTTTGGTCTGTTACATGCTGCTTTGACCGTCCTGCCAGATCTTTCCTGGTTTGTTTCGTGTCCTGTGGGAAAGTGATCTGTAGGTGGCACCAAACACCAGGGCACAGCGCTGCCTTTCTCTGGCTGCTGTTCTGCGCCAAGGCACGGCACTCCAGACCCAAGCCGAAACACAGCGACATGATTGGGACTTTGCTTAAGAGCCAACTTCTGGCCTTATTGAAATGACTACGAGCCCTCTCAAACCAGCGTTTCAGATATATCCATGCTGGCTTTTCCCTTTGAGTTCTCCAGGCATTCTGGAGCTTATTTTCTAATGCTCAGATCTTGGTCTTCGGCTAGACAAAAATGTATTTATTGGACAAAAATGCAGTCTGAGCTGGACAAAGTGTTCACTGCACTTGAGTTAAATTCAATAAATAGTTTTGGACAAAAAAGGAGAGAAGGGGTAGGTATTTTTTCATCATTTTCAAGCTGAAATGGTTTAAAATTTTCAATATGAAACACTGTACTGAGACAAAATTTAGCTTAATACCAGCTTAGAAATGAAAACAAAAGGGTTTGTTATTTGATATGAATTGAAATGCTTGGAAGGTTTTTGTTTGAGTAAGCAAGTAAGAAATTTGGGTTGAACAAAACACATTTTATTCTGTTTAATTTTGGTGGACAAATGAAAGACAAATCTGGAGTTTTGGAACAGCATTTGACCCTGGGCCAGTCCTTCCAAAGATTCTTTCACTACCAGTTTCACCTCACTGTAGTCATATGATATATATATATATTTTATATTTCTGGGCTTTTGTAGGTAATAGTTACATTATATTAAATACAAATAACATGGACTTCCTTAGTACAGAGTATAAAGAGTAACAGACCATCAACCATATTCACTGCTAGCCTGAGTGGACACAACTTTACTGATATTGGTGTGCCATCCCACACTTAACGCTAGTGATGAATTTGGTGTTTAGGACCGTTTGCTTGCTAGAAGGGATTTTCTTCTAACAGTGTATAAAATATATGCATGAGTGGGCCTTATCTACTTTGTCCTGGCTGTGCACACTTTTTTTCACTCAAGCTCTGTATTGAGGGGGGCATGAGCTCCCTGCTGCCCTTCAGACTGAAGTTTTCCAGGTAGGATGTTTTCTCCTCCTTCACTTTCAAGTGGGACTTCAGATTAGGGCTGGGAAGTCATCTTGTCTGAGAAAGATCTGCAGAATGAGTAAATTCTTCCATCAGGAAATGCATGCAGTTTCTTTTAGAGTGGTCTTTATCAAGCCAATTTCTCTAGTTCAGGTAAAGAAATTATATTAAATGTATGAGGAAATAATGGCTTGTTCTTAGTAATGGCTGGACAAATGTCAACCAAACTGTAGTAGAGGAAATGTTCTCCATCAGTTTTCTGTATTTGTAGTGAAGCACCCAGTTGTAGGGTAAAGGAAATCAAAGTCTTTAATGAAATTAATTAGAGTATATCAAAACATCCCTTTATTTTTTACCTGTAAGGGCATTCGAGCCCACTATAACTATGTTTATCTTGTTCTCACTGTCTGTTTCCAGACATGTTTACTGAGGAAATGTCTGTGTAATTGCCATCACATGATATTTGCCATAATGGCAAAAGGCTGGTTTCAGTATGATATGTGATATTGCAGAGCGCGAACATATAGTGACCTTTAGCTTTACCATGCAATGGGATCTAATGTGGGGCTGTGCCTTTGCAGGTGGTAGACATCATGAGAATGAACGTGGACAAGGTACTAGAAAGAGACCAGAAGCTGTCAGAGCTTGACAACCGGGCAGATGCGTTGCAAGCAGGTGCCTCACAGTTTGAAACCAGTGCAGCCAAACTGAAGAGAAAATACTGGTGGAAAAATTGCAAGGTAAAGAATATAAAGATGTATTATTAAGAATTGCTTCATGACAGACTTTACATTCACTTGCATTTAGAGGGACTTTGCTTGTAGTGTGCGATCTCTAAGTCCTGCCCTCTAAGCTGCCAGATAATAAGCCAAGCAGCTCTGATCTTTACCAGAACCTATTCCTCAGATCATTTGTGCAGTATATAAAATCTGTATGCAAATTTTGATGCTTTACTCAGTGTCTGCAGACAGGGATGGAAGAACATAGGACTTGCCCTTTTGATTCATGTCAGCTCTCTCTCTGAACCACAAAACCAGGACAGGTGTAATGAATACTAGAAGTGGCAGAAAAGAGGCTTTTTCCTTGTGGTAGATGATCAGCCTCTTGCTCTTTCATGAGGAGGGTAAACTACCAAAAAATTTTGAGGTTCCACAACCACTGTGAGGGAATGGGAGAGTCTTTTGAGAAGGGACAGATTAGGATAAAGCAGGTCTTTAACTGACCAGATCTCTCCCCTGCTGTCCTCAAAGCCTCATCGTTTTCCCATAAGCAGAGGGAGCCCCATCATCTTTTGCTTTTTTAGACCTCCTCCAGGATTTGTCTTTTCTTGGGCCATGAAACTTCAGCTCCTCTTCTTGATATAAGACACCATATCCTTGCTTCCTTCTGTTCATGCACCACCAGCACATGAACACTATGCTGAAAGTTCAGCCTTGTTGCCACTTCCATTCAATACTGTCTCTGTTGCTTGACCCCTCATGTCCACCCAAGTGAGATCACCTGTTCCCAGAGGAAGATGCCACATGCATTTCTCCCCTGCCTGTCTGTTGCCTGCTTTGTCTCTTCAATCCACAGTGCTATGAAATGTAAAGCAAGGCAGAATATTATAGGTAGACTATGTATGCAAACACTCCCAAAAGAAGTGGATCTAAGTTAGAGACTCAACTGAGCAAGTGCCTCTGGGCCTCTCCTAGCTGTTCCCTGGTTGTTGCTTGACCCTAACAGTGGAAGAAGCTGGGCGTACGGATCCAGATTTTGAGTTAGATTCACCCACGCTGACTGTGGGCACCACAGTGACCTACACTACATTACACCTACAAATCTACCCTCTGTTCTCCTTTTCTCACTGTCCCTCCCTGCTTTACCCTGACAAAGAGAGAAACCCCTGTCCTTCCTCTGGCTCTCAACCTCTGGAAGAAGAGGGAGAAATAAATCTGCAAGCCAATGGCTGGCTTTGTCCTCCAGAAATATGTTGGAAGGAACAAAGGCCTTGCTTTGATGCGTCCCTGTTTTTTTTTCCCTTCTTCCCTTTCTCACTGGGTTAGTGAGGTGAATTGGACTGCAGCATCTCAAGTGGCATCACTAGCTTTCAGCATATCTCACATGGGTGCCTCTACCCCACATAGCTCAGTGCTAGAAGGTGTTTGTGCACAGCTGGCTCTGATGTATCTGTTCCTGTGGCAACAGACTTTGGCTTCACACTGAGGTATAGGCTAACACGCTGGAAACCGTGCTGGCTAGCATGGGCTACCTCTCTCAACAACAGCACAAGTACACAAAACCAGCACCAAAAGGAGTTGGGCGTCAAACACCTCCAACTGCCTCCTCCTTGACTATGGGCACATAGTCAAAAGTGATCAAGTTACTCTGGTATAAAGTGGCACCTGATCATGCGTGGATCCAGCCAGTGGACACGCATTCACTTAAAACACCTCCGGAGTTGTTTTACTTCACTGCTGGAAATGCCTACAAGGTTTATTCCTGCATCTTAGCTGTTGGGCAAGAACTCGATAGCTTTGACAAGAGGCTATGTCCATTGCAGGCGGTTAGTGGTGTCTAAAACTGACACCTAATGTGGGGTCCTGAAAAGTCTATTACAGTGAGTCTTTGCCAGAAGTAAAAGCAGAATGTATGGGCCACCAAATAAAAGCAAAAAAACTAGAGGTTGATGTCTATCATGTGAAAGCTGACTTTTTTCTTTTTTTCCTGTAACTTTCTTTTTATAGATGATGATCATCCTTGGTGTAGTATGCGCAGTCATTCTCATTATAATTATAAGTGAGTAATTTATTTTCTCTTTCATTTATGATCTAAGTAGCTCTGTGACTTACCAAGTGCTAATACAGGAAAAAACAAAAAAAAAACAAAACAGGTTTAAAATGTTCCAACTGATTAATTTGTGAAGAACCTCCTTCTAGTGTCATGCTGTTATAGTGAGAATTACTGCAAACTCCCTGGGCGCTTGTATAGGTAGAATTTGTTGATATTTAATGTGTTTTACATTAGTATGTTACATAGCTTTTCCCAGGATTAAAGACTCCCCTTTTTCATGTTTATATATGTTTTCATGCAGTCTCAGACATTCTCCTTTCATTAGAACGAATGCAAAAATCCTAGTGCTTTTCAGTGAGAACAGTAGTCCTTGAATTACCTCAAAATTAACTCAAAAGAGGGTGAGGGCCCACATGCAAATGGACATCTAGTACATTTTTTTAAAGTGCGTAGGTGGCTAATTCCTACCAAATCAGCTGGAATTTGGGATGTTGGTACTTCCAGAAATCCCTTTGCATCGTGAGTACCTAAATATTAAAATCTGGCCCAAAGTCTTGCTGATTTCTTGCTTCCAAGGATCATCTCATTCTGCACGTTTGTAGCAAAGGTAGCATATGAATGAATAATAGCAGTCATGCTGGTTGTGAGCCAGGGATCTCATAATGACAGTAACTGAACATTTGATTTATGTAACTTCTGTGTTAGCAACAACTGTTACTATGTGACATAACTGCAATGTGGCATTAACTCCTGAAGGAGAGGTTTCCTGAGTGGAGCGATACAGCTAGTAACGCAGAAGAGATTCACCAGGAGGCTACATTGTGAAGCTGAATTAATTCCCAGCTCTCAAATTACACGCCTCATCTTCAGCATGTTTCCGTTTTCCTCTGTTACTTCTGTGAAGGAGGCTTACAGAATCACCTGTAAACACGACTTAATGGATTGAGATACATGTGGTGGCTTATTAATCTAATGAATGCTGGCACCAAACCGTCCCAGAATGATTCTAGGGTTTCATAACTCGGATATGGCAAGAATGGGAAATGGCTAGATATTAATTAACTATATTAACTGGGTACTCAAGGTTAGTGGCTTCAAGGGAAAGACAGACCTCTGCTCTGCAGTCCTAGTGTAGCAGCCTGGGAAGACAGATGTACAGCCGTGGAATTGGCTGCTGTGTATTTATCCATCATTGAGCATAATGTGTATCCTAACAAGAAGGTAAAAAGCAGACAAGATGGCTCATAATTTCTCCTCAAAAGTTAACTCTTTCCTACTGGTTTTAAATATTGGATACCTGTCTTGGCAGGTTTAGAAACAGAAATAGCAGCTTTGGCATGGCTTAGGTTGGGTTTGGGGTATTTAATCACAAGCTTGGGTGTCACCCAACCCCAAGCTCATGGCTCACCACTGTGGAGTTTGTTAGTTTGAGTTTGGTGAGATTTAAATGCACTTAGGCTCTGGATCTTGAATTATTTTTTAGTCCATTTGATCCTTCTGTAGTATTGCCTAGAGGGTTTAGCTTCAGGAAGGACCCTATGTATTGGGCTCAATAACTTATCTATTCGCAGTAGCTCTCAGAGTATATATTTCAATCCTACTGACATCAAGGGTCCAAGTGCTGCCACAAAGGCCTGCATGGCTTCTCCAGTGTCACTGATGTAAACAGGAACAAGATCACCCTCAATGCAGGGGTGACTATAAACACAGATAAATTAAGCAGTTCCTTACAGCAACAGCCTACCATGGGTGGTTAAACGGCCCAAGCCAGGCTAACCACCATGCTGGTAGTGGAGCCCTGGAGAAGCCGGCTGGCTCCCTGCTGCGGAAGAGTTGGAACCTGTGGGACAGCAGCTGTTGCTGCAGTTGGGGGTGGTTACTCGCATCAACAGCAGCCCTTGCCCTTTCTGCATCTGGAGCCCAGGTCTCCCCTGCTTTCCATCCCAGTTCTCTCTCTGTGCTCCTTTTAAGAAGGGAGGAGCAGCCCAGTTGCAGCCAGGAAGGCATTTGTGTGCAAGACCTGTCATGCTCTTTCAGGAGGGATGTGCTACAGGTGTTTGCCATCCTCTGATAGCACACGCGCACTGTGAGATAAGCACAACGCTAACTCTATAATAACATTTGTTGCCTGTCTTTTTCTCCCCCTTCTACTTCCTTTCCCAGTTTATTTCTCCACTTGAAAAAGCGAAGAGGGAAGACTTGGCACAACTTTGTTCTTATCAACCAACGATATCAGTGTTCCTTTGTTGAACTCCGCTTTTTAATTCCTGGTGTCTTGGGAGTTTTGCTTGTAATAACCCATAAGCATTCAATGTGGTGTGTTTTGGAATTCTGTTGTTTCCACAAGAAACTGTACCAGCTAAATACTGCCAAGTAGTTCCATACACTGTCTTATCACTGTATCTTAAAATGTGTCTACACTGACCTTCAGAAACTAGTATATGAAAAGCATCCTAAACGTCTCAGAATCAGAGGGCACAGCTATGGGGAAGCTCCTGCTTAAAGGGACTCTGTCAGGTGGATGGGACCCAAAATAGCAAATGTTAGGGCCAAAATTCTCAATGTGAGCACCTAAAGTTAGATGGCAAAATCCACTATCAGATGGAATTTTTTTGAGGTAGTGCGTCCCTGCTACTCCCGTTGAAGACAGTGGTACCTGCAAGTATTCATATGTAAAACATCTAATTTCTACTTACCACTCAAACACAGTTTTTGAGATTAGTTATAGTATTCAAGTCTAAAATCATTGCCTACAGAAAAGAAATAGAACTGGTTTTTATGAATTTAAATTTCCCTTGTGGAGTATTCTGTACAACCAAGATGGCCTCAGAACGAAAGCCAGAACGAAAGCTGTATGACAACCAAGAAAGCATCGGCTAGCACAGTTCTGAAAAAGCCAAGTGAAATGCAAAAATGGTAACACAAGCACCACAAATGGTCACGATACGGACTCTTGCTAATAACTCAAGGCAGTGTTCATCAGATTTCATGGGCCTCTCTCGAACCCCAGTCCCCAGTGCTGATGGTCCTGACTTAAAGCACATGAACAACTTCAGTGATGTCTGTGGCTTCCCAGAACATTTGTAGGAAGCTTCCTCTCTGCCTTTTGCAGAAATGGTGCCCACTATGAGGACCATTTAAAAATTGGGAAATGGAGGGTGTGGGTAAGTAGAGAAAAGAGTGGAGAGGCACCGAGGAAAGGTGTCTAGCAAAGGTTTCGTGGAGCAGGGGAAGGCAGGGAAGCGCTGCTCCAAAGCGATGGTATTAACAACACAGCTTTTTAAAAATTTATTTTAAATGTGTGTGTGAGACATAAACTATAGTGTCTTCTTTATAAAGTGCTCAGTTACGATATTTTTCATACTCAGAGTTAGTTTAAAACAGCATTTGATGTAGTTAGGAAAAAAAGATATATTGCGGTTTGAAAAAAAGTTCTTGCATTTCATTGTTGTAGGGTTGCTCCCAAATGTTTTTTCTTTTTTAAACACTGAATAGTTTGTTTTGAGGAGGATGAGGATACTATCCATAGAAAATTATACCATGTTTGATCATAGTTAACCTAAACAAAAATGAATTATCAGATTTTGAGCCAGACAGGCATCTTTTCAGTCTGCCTGCTTTGGGATTTCTAAGAACAATTGCTAGAATAAAAACCCAAAATAAATTTGGTTGTTTTTTGTCTGAAACTTAGTTAGAACATAGAAATGGTGATAATACAACTGTAAATAATCCCAGTGTAGAGTATCTCTCTTGATATGGTCTTAGATTAAACAAAAAACAGAGAACCGGACCACTCTATTGCAGTGAATGTATATACAAATTGTGTTTAAGTAGAATTTTGCAGAAAGAATAGGTGATGATTAGTTGAAGGGTTCCAGTTACATTATGATTTTTTCAATATATTTATTGCTTTGTTTTCACATGTGCTGTTTCATATCATTAAGTAGCAGGTGCCCACAGCCTTCATGAAATAGAAATGTCACTTTCAAAATTACTAATGTGCTGCTGGACTTCCTGATATGCCCTGTTTGCTTCAGTCCTTCAGCTTAGTAAGTACATAAACAATTCAAAAAAACCCTATGGACCAAACAGAAAACACTGCTGTCGTTAAGGGCCTGGCTCCATAAGGTGCCACATCTGAATGTTGTGTTTAATGCAGCCTTCACTGGAAAAGGAATAAGCAGTCCAACTTCAGGACCATTTTATAACTACTAAAATATTTGGCTAGCTGGTATGAAACAATTACGTCCTGAGGGTGAGACCCTGCCACCCATACCCATGTTGAGCACCACTTCATCCTCATAGGGTTTCTCTACAGGAGTGCTGACAGGATTCCTGAGATGAGGATAGCCTTCAGTGGAGATGGTGCAATCAATAAGGTTATATGCTGATACAGATCCTTAATGCAGAGAGCGCTGTCTTCTGTGAGAGTTTGAAATGAATTTTCCTGACACGAGCAGCAGATACACATCAAGGAGGTCTAATCCTCTAGCTACCAAGGTGCAAAGCTTCCAGATGAACATGGGGACTAGACTGTAAGGGTGCAGAATTAGGTCCTCCTAGTTAACCTGTCTCAAGCAGGTTAATAATCAAAATGGGAGCTTTAGGGGAGAATGTGTATTCATTCTCCTTCAAAACTGTAACTAATGTGGATGGCTGCTAGATGTTGGTAAGAATTTGCAAGGAAGAGTTTAGTCAAGAAACATAGCCTCTAGTGGCTTACAAAATGTTTGGTAAGAGACAAGTTCCTCCTGTGCGCTAATGAAATATGCTAAATGTGTGTGTTTAACTCTTCAGGTTTGTTGTGTACAGTGTGCTTGTGAATATGCAACATTTGCTAATTGGGCTGCGCTGGTTAGTGGCAACTGGTAAGATGAGCCACGTACCATTTCTGCTCCAGCCTGGGAAGTGATCAAGTGTGCCCTTACCTGCTGTACAGACCTGGAGTCTTTCTGTTCCTGGAGAGGGTTAATTCTCCTGCAAGGAGAATATGGTGATACAGGGTTGTTCAGGGTCATCGACTGTGCAACATAATCACGTATATGTAGAGTGGTGCAGAGGACAATCTATATAAACACAGTTGGAGATCTTATCTGTGCTGAAGCCAGGATTGATTTACTTTCCATTCACTGCCTCTACATTTACAATGTCCATGCATAGTTAAAGCTGCCTGCTTGTAACAGTAAATTTCCCATATTAATGACAACTCATTCTTCTTTAGTTAGCTAGCACTGGTTCAAATTTCAGTTACTGGGTAGAATTTCAACTACTGCTCCTCATCACTAACTGTACTGCCTTGGTTTGGACTGGTAAAAAGGCACAGAAGGGCTTCCCTTTTATCCCCACCCCAGCAAACCCTCAGGGGAGGCAATGCTGCAAGGCTGGCTGCGTTATCATTGCCATCTTGAGGACTGAACTGAAGATGCTGCTGGCTGGAAGCAAGGATTTCTATAGCTTCAGCCAGAGTTAAACACCGCATGAGACTTGCATATTCTGTCGTTATAGGAAGCACTGACTTTCACCCCGATTTCTGGGCTACAGCTGTACAAAAGATGACCAGCTAGGATGGTAGCATGATATGCCATTCAGAAACAGCATAGCTGGCATAGGATAGTTAGGAGACGGTCTAAAGCATTGGAGCTGCTCTGTGCTTCTTCCACGGGGGCTACTGGGCTTGCCAGTGAGTGCACTTCAGCTTCTGAGGTTGATGTAGTCCTATCTGTTTCCACTATCCACAGGCACAGCATGAGGTCCTGCTTGGGCATTACACCTTCCTTCTTCTAATTTAGCTGACCTTGCAATAATATGTTCTGGCTCCAAAACTAAATATCTGGTACACAGAACATACAGGAGCAAGTACTGTGGAAACAGGAACAGCTGAGACCTGATTTTCACTTGACAGCATTATGGAACGGCACTGTCCAACATAGCCCAACATAATCCAGTATTATTAGAAGGAAGAGGGGAGAATCTGATAAAGATTTTGATGTAATCTAGGGTCAATACAACAAGGAGTGATTTAGAAATGCAGTTGGTTTGATTTTTAAAGCTGGCACTTTAATTCCATTGGAACATGAGTGAGGTTAACCCTGGAATATTTCGGGCAAGTAAAATGCTTGGCTTTTTCTTTTTTATAGTGATCTGTTGGCTTTTTCTTTTTTATAATGATCTGTTAAGTGATTTAAACACCTGCAATGATGGAAGAACAGCACAATAACTACTATGTAAGGAATGAACTAGAACAGCCATAATCTGCTATGTTTTTGTCTCGACAGCAAGACCTTTTGAAATTCTTCTGTTACTTTGTCTCATTTATGTCTCTGCTTTTCTGACATGGCTTCGCATAACTTTAACTTAATAATCAATCTAGCTACTTCTTCTTTGAATATGATGAGCTTTAGCTCTTAAGAGCAAGATCATGGCTTGACACCTTCGTTAGAGCATGTGTAAAATGGTGATGTCTGTTTCTCAGAACTGCATCTACTATGGCAGGCTGAAGCTTTGAAAACGTTTTGGAAGCTCCGATGTTAGTGAACTCTTCCTCATGCTTCTACAGAGTGAATTGTTCTCTATCCTGTGGGAGGTTATCCTCCCAGTGAGAGCATAATCTATTCTTTATTGTAAGGCAGTGCCTCTGTTGCACGTTAGTGCTAGACCTTCACAAACAAAGTGGAGAGCCCTTGGGTATGATCCAGGATTTAGATCTCAACCTCCCTTTTCCTGCCCTTAAAAGGTGGAGAGGGCTAAACCAATAGCCATATAAGGCACTGGGAGCGCTCCCAATGTACATACTGAGTATAGGAGAAAGACCTCAAAGAGACCAAAGTCTCTTTGGTCTGGATTCATGTCCTTACCTGAACTTTAGGACCTTTACAGACCTTTGGGCTCCCTGTATATTCAGAACAGTGAGATGCTCTTCCAGCTAGTGATTCCCTCCATCTCATTTCGGCCCCTCTTGTTAGATGGGACATATCTGAGCATTTGTTCCTTCATGCAAGACAAAGCACAAAATCAAAACAGGCTGAAGAATGTTGTCTGAGAAAAATTAATTTTATCTAGAGAAATGATTGGCTCAAGATTTCTCAGATCATGACATTATTATTTTCAGCAGAGATGCTAGATTAGGATATATAAAAAATCAGAAGAACATCAATTGCTCTTTCTTCCTCCTGGTTTCCTGCAGAAATACTTCTTTGTTGCACTTCAAGAAAGGATTTGGTTTTACTCTTCAACTAATTTCCCTTCCTTATTTCATTAATGTATGTCTCCATTGATGTGCTCAATGGCTTTTTTTTCTCAATTGAGAACTAGAAGACTGCCTGCCTTTAAACACATGTGTAAAATAGAGATCTAAGCCACCCAAGGAGCTAACCTTTCTTCCTGATGCACTGACATTTAAAAGCTACATCTTTACAATACAGCAGAAAAACGGTGGCAGTCTGATTACATGCAGTTTTGCTGGAGTAAACACTTGATTATTCAACAATGAGTCATTTCTGCAGTAACCTCATTCTGTCATGACTGTATCACATCTGCTAATTCTCCAAAGCAAAAATCATAACCTGCACTGATTTAAACCTTGAATACAGCCTCGTGGTTCATACGTAACATTCTATTCAACCAAGGAAGCCATGTGCTATAAGTTTAAAAGGGCAAAGTACTTGTTCTCAAAGAGAAAATATCATAGAGAACAACAAAGTTAACTATGAAAAAGCCTGTTCATTCTTTAGCTCTTCTCACAGTGGCTGGCTTCTCCATTATTCTTCAAGTCCCTCTTCATTCCCTTCGAAAGCCTTTGTGTTTTTGGAGTGTTGTGTATTTGGAGCATAGCGTACTGGGGCTAGGGTTGTTCTGCTGCCCTCTGAATTGACTCCCTGCCTTCTGCGATACTGTTGTTGTTGACCTCAATCAGAGCTGAGGTAGGCCTGAGTGGAGCAGAACCTTCTCCCCATAATGCCCTGCTGTCTTCAAACCAGTCTCTACTGATGAGAAGGAGAATGCTGAAGGCAGAATATGGCTCCTGGATTTTAATTCAGTTCAAAATGATGCGAGGCAGCAGAAAGCTCCTGACTACTTGACATCCAGCATTTTTGCAACTACTTGAACATTTTTACTTGTAATACTGGAGTTTTAATTTATTTAGCATTTTTTGTAACAGCAATTTCATCAGTATTGATGGAAAGGAGAGGAAATGGCAAATAAGGATAGTGTGATAATGGTAGTTTGAGTACAATAGAGCAAGCATTCAATAACCACCTCTTTGTAAGCGGGCTATACCTAAGAGCACCTTTCATATGTTACAACTAAGTGGTGCTAGTCTATTGAACTGCATATACGCTACTACTTAAAATGAGCTTAGGGCAAGTGGTAGCTGAATTTACCCCCTTTCACTTTTCTCTTGAAAACATAGAGACATAATATATACAGTAAAGATGATTTTATTTTTTTGCAGGGAGCCATTTGGGGTATATCATCCAAAGGCATATTCTTGTTTGATGCAGAAGTGCTTGAGAACTTCAGTCAAATATGGGCTCCAGAGTGCTTGGTGCTGTAAAGATATATACTGAATGCCCACAAACCTTTTTGCTGTATATGACTTCAGTCTGCCAGTAATGAAGTCTGCCAGTAATCTTCCTGAATTAACATAATTGTTTTGCTCACCCTCACTCTGCTCTAATATCTGTGTTTTTCCATTAATAGTCTAAGCACTAAGATAGTCTAAGGAGAGGATGGAAAAGCACCATGTTGAACCCATTACATTCTTGACATGCATATGTGAATATGTGGTGGTGGTTTGAGCTTTTCTGATGAAAAGATCTTAAAAAAATTAAGAGCTCTCGATATTTTAATCTGGCCTTTGAAATTAGTTTCCTCTCCTAATAAACCACAGGTTTGTTTAAAATAAGAGCAAATAATAGTAGATGCTGTTGCTTTCTTTGTAAGACCAATATATGAGATATTGCATATAATGGAGCCATGAATTTATAGATTCACACCACATCATTGTTTTCAGAAGTTCAGCTATTAATATTTATATTATTGACCTGAAAGGATGCAGCAATTTCTCCACCAGTCACGGTAGTCCTGGCTTGACTTGAATATTTAGTGGTCAGGGAGTGGGTCTACCATACTCCTAGCAAGCTAGAGTGTGCTAAATGATAAAGTTCAGCCTTTCAGGAATTCAAAGAAAAAAAGGGATTCCAAATCAAAGTAGAAATGTATGGCAAGGATAATGGGTGTACTTTTTAACTGTTATTTCTTCAAATATTATCTAAGTAGTATTTAGGCAATTAGCAGCTATACAAATAGCCAAATAATTAGCTTCCAAAGCCTGTGCATTCATTACAGAATATTTTTTCTTACTAGAAATGCTAAGTCCAAGATGTATTCTATTTGCTTTTTCCCCATATTGGAAAGAAAACAAAATGCTAATGCAGCTGAGACACACTCACAGGTCTGCACAATAAAATGTTAATGGTAGCCCACTATTCGTTATGAAAAATATCATTACTTTGTCTTCTAAATGAAAAGTCCTCCCCCCCGCCCGACCACATACGTGGTAAAATATTAGTCACATTATGTATATCAGCATCACTGAGAGATTAGAAATTAATACCTCCTACTCAAGAGTGAGGCTTGAAAACATCCTTTGTCTGTGGCAAAAATACAATACAACTGCTGTAGAGGTCAATTTTTTTTTGAAAACTCCTTTTTTCCTCTCCCTTCCCAAAAGAAGTGCGCATATGCACAGACAGACATTTTGCCATTTGTGTGTGAAGCACAGGTGAAGTGCTTCGGACAGTATCTGCTGTGAGCAGCCTTCATTTAGTTTGCAGCATAAAAAGTTCTCTTAGTGGCAGTATAGACTCTTATTCTAAACCTGCTTTAGTCATTGCAGGAAATGATGCTATTGCACCTTGTTCAGCAAGAAAGAGAGTTTGTAGCCAGCTAAACAGTATTTTCCTTAATGACTTATGCTTGAGTTTTAATGCAGAAAAGCAGCCTTGGGAGGTGCGAAGTGATTCATCACTGTAGACTTAATGTGGATAGATGGGTGAATATTTCACACTCTCTGGCCTGGAGGGAAGAGCAAAGTATGCCCTGTTCTGGAAGGTACTTCAACAGGTGCTTAAGCATACACAGAATTTCCATTCTCTGGTGTAAGAGGTTTAAGAGAGGAGGGAAGGAGAAGGGAAGAAGTGCATAGCTGAGTATCTTTGACAGCACTTTGTGAGATGGCAGGGCATAGTGCATCAGCCAATGCTAATGGGGAGAGACAAGGGAACACCTTATTTGCCCTTACTAAATCCAGTCCTGATAGGGAATCTGTGACATGTTCTAATTCAGGAGAGGAAAACCTTTTTCTTTGAATCATATCAAAAATAGGTTGGAAAGGACCTCTGGGGGTCATCTAGTCCAATCTCCTGCTCAAAACAGGGCCAGCTTTGAGGTTAGATCAGGTTGCTCGGGGTTTTGTCTTGTTGAGCTATGAAAGTCTCCAAGGATGGTGATTCCACAAACTCTAGGTAAATAATAAAGTTCAGCCTTTCAGGAATTCAAAGAAAAAAAAGGATTCTGAATCAAAGTAAAAATATATGGCAAGGATGATGAGTGTACATTTTAATTGTTATTTCACCTCACAGTGAAGAATTTTTTCCCTACATTAAACTGCAATTTGTGACATTTGTTCTCTGTCCTTTCCCTTTGCACTTTAAGGAGGAGTCTGGCTTTGTTTTCTCTATACCCCCCTGCTTTAGGTATTGGAAGACCCTCCTAGCCTTCTCCCTTTAGCCTTCTCTTCTCCTGCTGAACAGCCCTCTCAGCCTCTCTTCACACGTCTGATGCTCCAGCCCCCAAACACCTGAGTGGCCCTTTTCTGGGCCCTCTCCAGTTTACTGACATCTCTCTTGTATGGGGGGACACAAAATCTGCACATGCTGTTCCAAATGCTCACTTATTCCAGTGTACTGGCAGATTTAACAGAGTATTTTGCTTGCTGATTTCTGAAGGCCAGGGCTCTATGTGGATGTTAGAAACTTGCTTCAAGTGCAAAGGACTGCTTTGAGCTCACAATTGCTGAAATTCAGCCAGGTTAGTGCAGGGAGTTTTTAAGCTCCTTCCCTACCATTTTTTTCCAAGGAGAACTTTACAGCAGAATGATGTGACATGTTGAAATGAAAGAGTCTCTTCCCTTCTGGAAGCTAAAGAGAAATAAATAGGCTTGGCACTTTAGAAGTAATGGAGTAGGTGCCTACCAGCCCACTACCACGACAAATATTTTCGTTTTCGGGAAGACTGACATATTGAACATGACATAATAGTTGAGAGGCAAATTCCCCACACTGCTAATGCTCCTGCTCTCAGTAGTAATCTGTTGGATTTCTGTATTTCTACTGGAGGTCCTGTAAACTAGTTAGAGTTGTAAAAATAGAAGTAGCTTCAGCTGGACTGTTTGACATTCAGAACTCTTGGACATTGTTCATGAGTATGTCCATCAGTCCTCATGTAGCAAACTCACTGCGGAGAGTGGATCTGCATGCCCACAACATGCCCTGTGCATTTGATGCATCCTATGAGCAACTCGGCCACAGACAGGGTACAGTGGAGCAGATTGCAAATTCTACAAACCAGTGCAAATACAAGGCGGTACAAATACAGGTTTCCACTCGTGAATTTCTTTTGTACTCAGACAGTATGCTACTCCTGCTGCCACTGTTACGAAAAACTGATGTTCACTCAAAGATCCAGGTGGAAAATACTCACTTGCTTGGGTTAGACAGCAGTGTACTGGATGTATTCTGTGTCCCACCAAGGTTGGTAAAAGTTCAGTGTATGCCTTCATAAGTGTATGTGGTTTATGTTTTTGCCTTTTTTGTGCACCAGTCTGATCAGTGTCAAATCTAGTGGGAGTAAGTGCAAGCCCTGTTTTTCAAAGAGCTTCCACGGACGTCAAGAACTTTTCTTTCTCTCTCAATTGCACTAGACTCAGCCAGATCTGATCAAGCTGAGGTTATCAGTGCATTCTCTTCCCTCTGTATGTGTGAAGCCCACTCCTTTGACACTGGCGCTGATGACACAGATAGCATAGGATCAGGTTCAGGACATCTAGTAAAGTCTGATTCTGTACTGTTTGAATGACAAAACCTCCATTGGCTACTAACTTACTATACCGGCACCAAGGAAGAGGGTTCTTTACTGAGATTGCTAGTTCTCCTCACAAGTCACCTTAGCAATGCTGCTGGAATGGCAGTGCATAACAAAAAACTTTTTTCTACCTCTTTCCGTGTAATTCTTCAAGGTCTACTTGCTCTAACAGGAATAGCCTGAAATAACTTTTCAGCTGTCCTTTGAAAACTTAAACTCCAGACCAAACCTTTAATTGCATCCTTTTAAAGGCCACTCAGTAATGTTAAGCTATGTAGTAATGCATTCAGAAAGGATTTGAAAATCTGCGCCAAAAACAGCATCTCCCAACTCATAGCCTCAACTGTACTGAGCAAGAAATTGTGATCTGTACCTCTAAGAAAAACATTCCATTTGCACATTAATAGAGCTATCTGAGGAGGAAAAAATGTTGTGGAGACCAGGAAATTTGTTTACGTGCTTTACCTGGAGGTCAGTGGAATTCTATTTATAAATGATGAAATTCTGCATGCAGACATTTTGATGGTAAAATTGTGACAACCTACAAAGTTTGATATTACTGTATTTTTTTGTGAATAGTGATTTTTTTTTAAGTGGTGAACATATTTTCCAAGAATACTGTATACATTTGTAACATGTATGTTTGTGCCAATAAATCTTGTTTTAAGAAGATGCTTTTTGTATGGTTTCTGTTCCCAATACACACAGCTTAAGAACAGTTGAGCACAGTTTCAGCTTTCATTCCCTGTGTTAAGTGCTAAAAACTTCTTGAAAGTCAGATTTCCTAATTTACACTGAGTTTCTATATATTCAGCCTAACAGGAAGAAAGCTGTTATATAAATGATAAGGAACTCTGTATGCAAAAGGAGGGGGGGAAGGAAATGGTTGAGACAGGGGTACAACCATTAAAGAATTGTGAAGGGGAGCAGACATGAGAATGCATTTAGTGTATTAGACTTTATTCTTAATCAATGGTGAAATAGCTTCTTTTAATAGGGCACAGTTAACTCAGGGAGCTCATTGCCACAACATACTGTTAGCTGAAGAATTTGCTGGGCTTCTGAGTAGACGGGGCATTATTTTTTTAGCAAAGAAAGAAGGATTCTCGTGGGGCAACTACAGACCCTCCTGCAGGGTCATCTTCTGCCTTAACTTGAAACAGCTGATGCTGGCCACTCTAAATTACTAGCATGAAGGCTTAATGGGGCACAATAACTGATGCCATCATTATTCATAATGAGTAACTAAGCTCTTTGAAGGGGCAAGAGTTGGAAGCCATGTGTCTCCTCCTCCTAATGACTGCACCTGCATTTTAAAATCTGTAAGCATCACAGTTACTCCTGGATAGCTCAGCACCTTCATGCCATATGGAGCATCATTCTCATTCAACAGCTCTTCTTATTTCCCTGCAAATCAACTCAGTGCATATAAAGGGCATAGTATCTTCTTTCCCCACCCTACTGAGCACACAAAACCAGGTAATGCCAAGATGCCTTCTGGTATGACAGCATTCCATTATTAAAACTACAGATTTTTTTCCTTGATAACTGTAGCATACCTGGCAATAAATAGGGGCCACTAGGGATCCAAAAGGAGGAGCTGGGCAAGAGCAATCATTGATTTTTTTATTTTTTTCCTTCTTACAGTGCCTATTCTAGTTTACATAAAACAGCAAAAAAGGACACTGAGCAGGTGGATTGGTGCACAGGAATGTGAGACTGAAGGACACAGGGAACAAGAGCAATAATGAGGCTTATGTTAATTCCAATAACCAAGAGAGCACCATGGGTTAATACTCCATTAGCACTCTTATAGTCAGGTTGAGTAGTTAGTTCAGTTATGTTGAAAGAAAATATCCCTATTTCCCATTTTCTAGCAAATGATAAAACCAAGTGAAAATGAAATTACATGTAATGTAGGGGAGAGATTCAGGTGAAGATAACAGAATTGTTAAGATTATACATAAAAATCTAATGTATTTTGCAGCTGTTCAGATAGCAGATTTTCATGATTCATGGAAGCTCAGGGAGAAGAAAAAGGAAGGACTGCTAGGTTACTAGGGGTGAAGAACTCTGGGACTCACAGATGTTCTGGAAAGTCAACAGAAGTTAGTTCAAAAAGAAAACAGCCCTGGAAGTGGTTGTCTATACACCTTGCTTCATGAGCTTAAGTATGTGGAGGTAAGTGAATGAATAAGATGTTTCTAAGTGCTCCTGATAGATCTAAGATTTCAAAAAATGTTTAACATGACCAAAAATGGTCAGAACTTTAATCTGAGAAGAAAAGCAGGGAATCTTGAGATCGCTAGAGCTCTATAGCAGAGAGAGCTAGGCAGTAGTGATGACTACTATAAAACCAAACCATCTCTTCTTGCTTTCCCAGGTCTCCCAAATCTAAAGGAACATAACTTTATAACACCACCTGTGGTTTGGGCAGCTATCATCAAAAACTTTTATTACCTGCAGTTATTAAAAATGTTGTACACATTAAGTACATTTTACCATGGGGATTTCATGGTACCAAATGCACTAAGTTCCTATTGTTTTAAGGCAGCTCATAGAATGATTCTGCAGAAATAATACCCTTTCATTCTCCTTTAGCATCTGAATAGTCTAATTATAATTTAACAGTTGTCAGCTGAACTGCTTTGTGAAGGCAGATGAACCTGGCTTTTCCACCTTCTCTTGGCCATATTGCAGCTTTACCCTGTTGAATGTAGTCAGTGGATGTGACAATTGAATTTCTAGGATTGTTCTCATTACTAGAAGATACACAGTATGGCACCATGTTATTTACATATTCTCTGGATTAGCCTAGAGAACACCTGTTCCATAGTCCAGCCTTACCAGGAGCCTGAAGGGGCTTCCCAATACCGCACAGTGCAGGGCTATATGGAACAACCTGTAGTAAAAGACCATAAGCCATAACTACAGCGCACTGAAAGAAAAGAGCTGGACAGATGAAGGGGGCTGCCAGCATCGTATAGCCCTGCACTAACCAGGGTTTGTTAAACTACCCAGTGACCCAAGAAAGTACCCAAGAAAGCTACAGAGGAGAAAATGAAAAATCCCCCATAATCCCTGTCAAGTGATCTGCCCAAATATTTGCTTGCCTCTATTAAAGAAACCTGAAACACCCTAATATCACAACAGTATTTCTCACAACTGCACCCCCTGCCTCCATGGCAAGCATCCTAACCATCCTCCAATTGAACATTATACACATTGCTTTATTTAATCTCTTTCTCTTACATCTATAGTTTAGAACCAAAAAATTATCATTGATGCAATAGTAGTAAGCAATATCCTCAAGAAAGAATTTGACCCAGATTTTCCTGCCTCTAACACTGAAAAAAATCCTATTGATGCCTGTCCAGTTGTTAGCCGGGTGACCTGAGACTTTGTCCAGGGCAGGCAATCGACCAATAGTTCATTTCAGGGTCTTTTCTTCACTCAAAAGGCTTAAAAGCTTGAGTGTTTTAAGAGGTGTTAATATACAAAAAGCAAAACTCTTGCTTAACTTACCCGTGTGAGCATTTCCTGACTATTTTCTGAACAGCTCTGGTCCTTTTAAACACAAATGCCAGTTAAAAAAGCTATTTTGAGATGCCTAGGGTTGGCAGCTAGATGGACAAAAGACTGTAATAGCCTTTCTCTTCCAGATATCAAATGTTAAATTTCAATCCTACAAAAAAAAGGGGGGGGGGGAAAAAAACAGTCACAGTCTTTCAGGATTGTGCTCAAGTAGCATTGCGCAAATGCTTCGTTGAGGGTAAAAACTATAGTCTGGGCTGAGGTTGAGAAAGGGCATCGCTATGGAGCTGTGGGCAAAAGCAGTATCCCGACCACCTGTCTATCATCTGCACGAAGAGCCAACCTACATATTCTTCTGCAGCTAAACCTAGAGGTTAAAGCCCTGTGGAGTGAGAAAGCCAAGCTGGCTCTGTATAAACAGCATGGCTGCATTTTTGTGGTGCTGTGCCCATTATTGGCTTGGCTGCCTATAGACTTATCAGCTCTAGTGTATGGATGCTGTCTTCTGATGCCAGTAAGACACCACTGCCTTATTGGCATCCCTATGTCTTCAGTTTTACTACAAAGTGGTCATTTGGCACTCAGATCATTAATAATTCACTAAGTGGAGTGTGAACTCCTTTTCAGCTTTGTACAACACATCAAACACCATGCCTACCTGAAAAAGAGACGCAATTCATCATTATTAAGGGACAGCCCTTCCACACATAACCTGTTTGCTCCTACTTGACCCAAACATGAAGGAGGCATCAAATCTCAACCCACCCGAACCAGCAATTTCATTTCCTGATTGTTTTCTCTTTGCAGACCATAGCAGAGTTTGGGGGAGTTTTCAGTAGCCATTTGCAGGACCACTCTCCCCCTCCTTAATGTGCTGACAAGAAAAGGCACTTTACTAAGTATTTGCAGTGCCAGAAAGCAGGTTGTATTTTGAACTTTGTTCCCCTTCTTGTCTTGCTTTTAAAATTGCCTCACTTAAAAAAAAAAAATTAAAAAATCAGGAAACAACAACAACCCCCCCCCAAAAAACCCAAAAAAACAAAAACTCCACCTCCTCAGGTTTTAGTTGAACAGCAGTTCAGCTGCCTGATAACTGTAGTGGCCCAGGAGAAATGAGCCATCTGCTCAGTGTGAGCGGCCGAGCTGTGACCTCCCCCTGGTGCGCGAGCGGGGAATTTCAAAACCAGTCCAGCTGCTGCAAACGGGAGTCTCTATAACGACTGTGGAAACTGTCACATCATCACTTCTTTTCTAATGAATTTATTTCACAAAGCATGCCAACATAGACTAACAACTTCAAAACAAATTGAGTCACAATTTGTCTGTACAGGATTAAATTGCATTTCCTACCCCTTGTGTTAACCATTCTATTGCAATCAGTAGATTGATTTTTAACAGTCTTTCAGATCTTTTTTTGTCCACCAGTCACTTTTTAGCCCAGGCTTCATATTCCTCAAGCATTCTCAAACTTAAAGCGTTTTTCTCAATGTCTTTGGCATTGTGTCATTCTCCCTCTCTGCTGTATCCCACAGCAACTGGTTTTGTGTTTCACGGTGCTGAATTAAGTATTGTTCTCCCTCTTGTCTGGGCTATTACTTCTCAAGTAATTTCATTTATCTCTTATGTGCCCCACTTTCTCTATGGAAAAAAGAAATTGGAAGAGTTCAGTCTAGCCACAGTGGTGGTATGCTTTGACTAAGCCATCAAGGGCTTTGCAGTCTCCTGGTGCTTCCAGGGCTGCCTTCTACATGCTACCATTCTTTCATTTTAGCTATTTTTCAGGTGACTTTGATTACATTGCCTCATCTGTCCTCAATAAACTCTTTAAACACTTGTTTTAAAAGAAGTATTGTATATAACTGCACCTTTGTCTTAGAAGGAAGAACTCCGAGTTTCTGATGTGGTTTAGGTATGTCTCATACTCTCTTGCAAGAATCAGAAAATGCCACACCAATCTGGAAAAGTACATATCGATCCTTTCACGGGCATCTTTAACAGCAGGCACCAATAGGAAGCCTGTTGCCCGTAACCATCTGTACAAAGACTCCCTGTGTCATGTGCTGCATGGGCATGACCTCGCCGTTTGAATAGAGCTACTGAACCAGTCAGGGATGTAGTCTGACAGTCACAGAACAAACATGACTCATTTAAGAACATTCCCTACCTTCCCTTTTAATAAGTGGTTTCACCACAGTCAGGAAACTAGAACTGAAGGGGGGGAAAAAAGAGTTCTTTGGACAAATCTGCACGGTGTTCTCACATGCCACTTATCCTGCTGCTGGAGTATGTTGGACAAAAAAATGCAAACAACCACCCCTCCATGCCTGCGTCCCCTTCGAGACCTCCCCGCAGTGTAATCAGCTCTACCAGCAGATACTAACATACTAATACTAACAAATGAATGAACAGATCTATTACATGGATTTAAATCAAAAAGCGTTAAACTACAAAATGCTGGTGGGCTGAGGAATGATTGCCATCTTTGATGATGATGATAATAATTGTGTCAAGATGAGAACAGCATTCTGCAAATAAGGATATTTGGCTCTAGGTTGACCAAGCCATCAATGACTTCACATTCAAGAATGTGCAGCTTCCGCTCTCAGTTTTTATTCTGAGCTGGGATTAACACGAAGCTAAGAACTGAATACTATGCTATGCCTTTGCTTCTCCAGCTTGTGGTATATCAATACCCACTTTGGTAAACTCTTTCAGAGGAAGTATGTGTGTGACAGAAATCATAAGTTAGAGTAAACTTTGAACATTTGAACATTACTTGTGATATATATTTTGGTATTATAAAATCACATAAAATCATGTATATCTTGGTATCATAAAATCCACTGATGCCAACAACAACAAAATTCAGTTACATAAATGGAACTAAAGCTTCATCTCAGCCCAGTTACAAGTGCAAATAGCTGCATAATTTTCTGAATATGCAATACCCTTGTCCTCCTATTAAGTCTCCTCCTGTTGTTCTGATTTTATTGTTGTGGGCTGATCCTATATAATTAACTTGCAGTGATGTCCTAAGCTAGAAACAGTGAAGTGTAGTCATTTTACCAGTAATGACTGTGTCTAGATGGGCATAGTTTAGTTTCTGAGTATTGCATTTATAGTCATTGTATACAATTTTTTTGTACTGTAAGTCCACCACATGTCTGGAGAAAGTTTGTTTATATAAACTTGGTTTCTGTAACTGACATTCACATCCATTCAATGTAAGAACAGGATACTCCATTTCAAGATTTGAGGCATGGTTACTGGTAATGGCCTCATAACGCGATGTGGAGTGCCGCGTCTCTAGTCTTGAGCACTAATCTGTATTTCTGAGGAACCTGAGTTCAGGCTCTAATGATCAAGTTCTAAATGACTGAAAGATTTTTAGATGTTGAAAAAATGCATGTTGGCTGCGTTTTGAAGTTTCAAAAGAGGAGAAGCTGTCTCGGTAGGCAGAGTCAACAATAAAAGTTGATTCATTGGCTATTAGGTTCCAGTGAAGTATAAAACCTGTCATTTAAAAAACTCTCCCTTCCTTGGTGTGCTTTCTGAAGTGCCTTGAAGAGTTAAATGCTCAACCTCTCTGACTAGGCTAAAACCCTCAAATTCTGTGGGCATTCAGCCCCATCTTCTTGCTTCTAGAAGTAGAGGCAATGAAAGGCTTAAATTGGTCTGCTTGTGGCTTATAAATTCCTTGATTTGGAGGTAAGGACTGATCGCTTAGTTTTTAAAGTTATTCCATTTTAAGTTCTTGTAAAGTTGCTTAAATGCCACATTAGTTAACTTACTATATACCATTCACTAAAAAAAAAAAAGTAAAGATTAAAGAACACAGTTCTGCTGAAACTGAAATCTGCCTTCCATGCTGCAAGAAGAGATGTATGCGTACCTTGGATTAATTCAGGTTGAAATTGCGGAGAAGACAAAATGTAGCTATTAATTTTGGTTAGCAGCTGAAGTAGGTGAGCCTAGTGTTTAAATCCAAGCTGTTAAGTTTAGTCAAAATACATGCTGCTTTTATTGCTTTTTTTTAACCTGAGTTAGGTAATGCATGCTAGAGAAACTCAGATAGCAACATAGGCAAAAAACGAAGTAAAGGTATAAAGTTTCTCTGCAGAAGGAAATTATCATCTTTCTGGTAGTTACACCAGTTGGAGAAGACACAAAGCAACACTGTGGGTTTCAGCAAATCTCTTGAGCACCACAGCTCAGGATGACACCAGCAGCAAGGACTGCAGCAGAGAGGCGCTGCCCTAACCAGCTTGGTGCTACACAGCTGGAGAAATGCACCCAGGGTAGTGCCAGCAGAGAGGGTTAAGTGCCTGAGCACTAACTGAGCTTCTTGGGTGGGCTTTGCAGCCACACTGAGCTCTGCAGCTACCTGGGCTGATTTCAGTCTTTTAAAGACGGTTTAAATATGCCTTCAAAGGCTACTGTTAAATAATGCAGATTTACTCTGAGACTTCAACAAGTTACTGTTTTCCCTGCACCGCATTCATTTAAAAAAGAATAAGAATACTATTACTACATGAGAGTCATCAGCCTCCCTAACTGAGCCCTGCTTTCTTCAGTGTTAAATGAAGCCAGCAAAAGCTACCTGCATTATTAGCAACAATAGCTAGTTAATAATGCACTCTGAAAAGGCAAGGCTGGGACACAAAATACTCCTTGTAAATTGCCCAGATCACTAAAAGGCTTGAAAGGCTGCTGGAAAGGTTTTTCAGGTCCGCTAGAAAAAAAGAAACCCCAAAGCTTACAGTTTTCTACCCAGACACCAAAGAAAGAATGAGCTCCACAGCATTTTTATAATTGTCTACAGGAAGCATATCTCACGGCTCTACGTTTTGGCAAGGTATGATTTCCTTCAGCCTTTTTGTTTTGCCCTAACTACCCCTTTTTCTTCCCAAATATATCTCCTCAGCATTCCTGTAGCACACTGTTTTAGTATGATAGCAGCCTGTCCTCTAATAAGCAACAATTGGCTAATGTTACTTAGCATTACTAATCCCTGCTTCCCTTTTATAGCCTTTAACCTTTCTCTTTTAAGGAAAGAGAGGTGGTTTTTTTTTTCTTTTATTGAATTAAACTGCTTGTTTAATTCTTTTATTATTTAGTTATACAACAGAAGCATTGAATTCTGAAGGTCTATTACTGCTAACAGAATATCATATTACAAGTGGATAAAATGTGTCTCAAAATGACAGTGAATATTATAGTTTAGTGTTTTCCTGTATAAATAAGGCTCATGTGATCACTGTCTGCGTGTCTATCTGCCTGCTTGCCTGTCTCCATTCACCTAATAATTCTGAATTTATTGGCCAGTGTCTATAAATGTGACAGATGGGAAGAAGTCCCAAAGATACTACATCTCTATAATTTCCAAGAAATTAGGCACCCAAGCAGATGAGGGAAGTCTCACTAGAGCTGTGCTGAAGAAAAGGTTGTAGTTAAGCTCACACCAACTAAGCATTAGATAATTGACACAATGTGAAATATGTGTGCCCTCTTCATGTTTCAGTTGTTCTTTGGAGCAAGATCCCAAACCTATTGAAATCAAAGGGAGTTATCCCAGTAGAATTTAGATCAGTTTTTCTGTCCTTAGTGCTGTGGCTCAATAGCAGGGTTCAAAGTGACATGTTCTTTGTTTTTCTTTTAATTTGTGGTTTATGAGAAATTTCTAATGTATTTAGAGATGCAGTCTGTGAAACTTTATTTACTGAAGTAAATAGAAACTTTATTTACTGAAGTATCTTAAATTGGCCTAGTTTGAAAGCGACTTCTGCAATGCCTGAAAGGCTTTATAAAAGCCTTACTTCATTTTCCAAAGTGGCCAGGTGTATCAGGCTTCTGTTTGGGATGGATTCTCTTTAAGAAGCAAACTCAGCCAGCCAGTACCTGCACTCTCCTGAAAACAATACCAAACTTCCACTAACTTCAGTAGCAGCAACACTCAGTTCAGTGTCTCGTGTTTGAACTAACACTGGAAAACTAATTTAGGCAGAACAGTAATGAGTGAAAATGAAGTGTTTTTAATTGAGACACTCTTCAGCATTATACAGAAATAAGCTCTTTATAATTTAAAATTTGGCTCCTCTTTCCTCATCAAGTATAAATCACTGATCTATAATTAGTATTCTTAGATGAAGGAATGCCTGATTCTCTGGCTTAAGTTATGTCTATGACTGTGATAAGGAGAGCTGTAGTTGTGTTGGAACAGATTCTAGCTAGTCTGTTACTTAGCATCCAATTTCTTATAAATATGGAATCTGTTTCTTAAAATGAAAACAAATCAAGGGAGAATTCTGCCTCTAGATTCCTGGTAGACGAGAGCAGTAGCATGAGTCCAAGGCACAATGATTGGGAGCTTACTTGGGAACAAGAGAGAGCCAAGTTCCAATCCTGTGCCAAGAATTAGTCCAATATTTTATCTAATGACTATTTAATAGAAATTGCATAAATGCTCTTCAGACCAGAAGCCCATGCCCAGATCTTGTCTCTCCACTCTTACTCTATTTTTAAAGGACAGTTTGTCCCACACTCCATTTTTGAAAGGGACTGATAACAAGATGATATAATGCAGTGATTTCAAGAGGAGATCACAACCACAATAGAAGTCAGTAAACTCTGTGTAGCCTGAAACCAATACCGGGAGCGTGACGGGAGTCAGTGGTTATGGGGAGCCAAAGGGACAGGATATACAGTGTTACAGGCCCAGCAGCAGGTCATAGGCTCTGCAGCTCAGCTGTGCTTGGAGGAGTCCAGGCAACTCAAGATCTGCTACATGGGGCTGTATTTAATCCAGAAAGTAGTGTACCTCAGGTATCAAAAGGTGGGGAAATGTCCCCATCCACGTCCCCTGAATCGATTCTGGTGCGTATCTGCTTAGCAAGGGATCAGTTTCAGTTGCTTAACTGGCGGGAAACTAACTCAGAAAAGTTTCTGTCAGATTAACAAGCTGAGCTGGCTCACAGAAGGACTAAATGAGTAGCAGAGTGAGCAAAAGGAAGGGTCAAGACCATATAACTGTGAGCAAATAGCAGTGAGAAGGTGGTGATGGCAGGGAAGGGGTGAAGAGTAGCACTGTCCCCTTTGATGAAAGTGAAATGTTAGATCAGCTCAGAAACCTTGTGAAAGCTCAGTCTTTGGCACCTCACTTTGGGTGGTTTTGAATTGTGAACCCTAATCTGATGTAGACACTCTTTCAGTGCAGAAGAGAGCGTATAAATATAGCAGAGGAGGAAGGAATGAGGATAAACTTTTCTGTTCGGCATCTCCTACTAGCTCTCTTTTGCGAGTCTAATAGTATGTACTAGCTGCCACAAATTTCATTTAAAGTGCCAAACTCTACAATTCCATGTACTGTGGGCTGACACCCATAGGTCCTGGCCCTTGACCCAAACCAAACTGTGCCCTTCCATCCTGTTTTGTTTTGGCTTTAGTGCTCATGCAGCTGTGAGATGATCCAACCAAAACCTTCTTCCCTCACTTCCTTTTCTTTCATGAGATTTTTTCAGTCAAATGAGTTCCCTGATCTGGCTGACAGCACAGATGCATAATCTCTAGTTTTAACCTAGTGGAGGTGGTGGAGTTGTTCCACTTGGTGGATGTAAGGTGTTTGATCACTTTAGGTAGACTCTGAAACTACAAACTAATGCTCAAAAAGTTCTGTAAGAAGCTTAGATACCTTTTTTAGCAGTGCAGATTCAATTTCAGTAGCGAGTTATCTACATCAGGCTTTCTTTAGCCTTCTGTGAGGCTCACTGCAGACAACGCATTGCTAGTACACACTAAACAACAGGATCCTGGACCTGAAGTGCCGAGAGCTGTCTTCTGCTGCTCAGTTCATGTAACAGACTTGGGGATCTGCACATATAGTTACAGTGGTGAGATGCACCCCTTCCATTTGTATCCTTCCACTCATTCTAAAACAGAACAACTCAGTGCTCTTCCATGTGTCAATTTTTTACGACATCTGAAACTTAAAATTACACTGAAGTTGTTGAATAGAGTTGAATAACTAGAAAACTGTAAGAATGAGGACATAATAAAATACATTTCCCAGAATTCTCTAGGAAAGGTCTTCTGGCCAAGGCCAGCTACTTGTGCCTTTGTGTAGGAGTGGCACTTCTCAGGAACTTGCTGCTTGAGTTGGAGTTCTTTACCGTGTTTGTGTTACTTTTCCTTCCAGTTAAAGAGATCCCAAGACTGTATGCATATTACTATTTTTCTGCTTGTTATACTTTATTCCTACACTTTACAATGCTTTTAGAAAAACCTGTCCATAGATTCACTGGTAATGAGGAAAGTATTTTTTTTTTCTTCCCTCATCCTTTAGTGTTGTAGACAGTAGTAGTGACGCCTTTTGCTCATTAGCAGAAAAATCCTTTCCGGATCTCTGTAAGAATCAATGAATATCAGCGTCAACTGTAAATGGTGAGTAATTAGTCAGGCTTAGGAAATGAAGAATTAGAGGTGGGCTCCAGCTGCAAAATATTGATTTTTTTTCCCCAGCAATATAGAGTTCCATCAATGCTGTGATATAATTCATTATGGGTAACTGCTGCAAGTGGTCAAATGGATAAGGAAACATAGTTACTTCAAAAGATGAGTCCTATTTCCCTAAGTCGTAACCAAACCTAAGCAAACAATGCTTAGATAGTTTTTCAAAAAGTCTCAAATTCTTTCTCTTGACATTGAAGGACATCAGAAGTTTCTGATGTACAGTGCTGCAATAGCAGTAAGCTGACCACACTACACTGAGAATATCTAATTAGGATTAGTCTCTAAATTAGACTCTTCAGAGGAGTGTAAACTAAAAATGGGATCCTGATAAGCTGACTTGTGTATTGCAACAAATCCAGTTGCAGGAACTGGTCCTAATGCTGCCGGCCTCCCACTCCCTCCCCTCTCCAGGAGTTAAATACTGCAACAGTATTTTACTCACAGGCTGTTTCTGTAACAGCCGTCACTTAAATATCTAGGTACCTAATGGACTTATCCCTAACACCACAGTGAGGGAGGGAAGCAGCATTAACCTCATTTTGCAGATAAACACTGGAGGCCCTGATGGCTCTCAGCTGTCTTACATCTTATGGAGTAATTGCATGCATGCAAAGTGAGTGTAAAAATGCTGTTACACCAGATTGCAGTGTTCACAGAGAGACTGACAGAACTTTGGCATGCCCTCTGCTCCTTCCTTCCATAGCCACGTAGGACTATGAGGATGAAGGAAGTTCAGGACATGGATTAGTTATCATTAATTCCTCGGCTATTAATTGCTCCATTCAGCCTTGGAAGACATGGGGCCTAGAACAGACCCATTCAACATCTTGAACTGTTCAACAGCAGGAAATCACACTGTTGAACTGTAGCAATTCAAGTCTCATCTTCTCTTTCACTGCAGTTTAGGATGGCATAGGGGCCTGTGCAAAACAAACAAAAAACCAGTGTGGCCAGTGTCATAAGATATCAACTTTTTATTTTTCCAGTAAGACTGGAAACATCAATATTCTGCATGTCTTGTCTGAACAGAAGGTAAAAGATTTAATTTCCTGGAATAAATATAAAAATGCATTCCTACACATTTGGCATGGAAAATAATCACATGGCAATCAGGCCGTCAGGAACTAGTTTTCCACAACAGAACAGCGTATACCTGTAACGCTGCAGAATTTCTTCTGGCCTAACAGTTTTGTAGCTAATCAGAGCGACACTAACCGGATAGCCCTGGCGAAAGGTGAAGCTCGGCTCTCACCTGTGCTGCACTTTGGTTTGCGACCTGGCAAGGCTACAGGGGTTTCGAAACCTCGGGGCGTGGGCCGAGGGCCGCTGACAGAGACAGGAAACCGGACACCGGCGCTCCTCGCTTATGTAAGTGAACCGGGCGCCTCGCGGCCCGTCGGCCGCCTGCCGCCGGGGGAACCTCTTTGAAGGCTCCCGCTGCTGCCCGCACGCCCGGGCAGCGGCCCCGCATCCCCTCGCCGCCCGCGCGGCGCTGGGGACGGAGGGCCCCGTCCCGGCGGGCCACGAGCGGGCGGCTGTTTGGGGCCTGTGTACGGCGCTGCCCGG